>NW_022196911.1:117998307-118010807 GCF_008632895.1 Mastomys coucha | reverse complement strand
GGCTGCATAAGAAAAACAATGAGCTTTCATAAATTGCACTAAGAAGAAAAATAGGCTTGGGACAGATTTGTGATCAAGGAAAAACATTCATTCTAGGTCCGCTCCAAGGATGAGGCCACAGGTGTGCACTATGATAAAGCAAGGCCATGTGAGACTGTTGCTTTGAACTTATAATGAGCTTATAGAATGAAACATTGTTTTGAATTTACTATTAACATCCTGTAACTCTCCTTTTGTGTAACATTTTATCTATAAGGTAACTTTATAAAGAACTTTTGTCTAAACCAGGCAGTGGTTGTGCACTCCTTTAATCCCAGCACTTGGAAGGCAGAGGCAGGTGGGTTTCTGAGTTCGAGGCCAGCCTGGTCTACAGAGTGAGTTCCAGGACAGCCAGGGCTACACAGAGAAACCCTGTCTCAAAAAACAAACAAAAAAAGCAAAAAACAAACAAACAAACAAACAAAAAGAACTTTTGTCTAAGAAGGTATGAATTGCCAGAGAGAAGATATAAACTGTGGCTGTTGGGGCTCTGCCCCATCTACCAACTGTATATCTGTGGGCTTTGGGGTTTTGCTCCATCCATCAAGTGTATAAATGTATATTTGTCTGTCTGTCTATATGTACCTACAGTTAAGAGTTAAAAGAATGCGTAGTTTCTCGCTGGGCATCCTTGCCAGCTCCAGATAATTAAGTTTTGTTTCATCAGTAGTATTGGACCAGTAAATTACCCGCCACTGTGAACGGGGGTTGGGGGGCTGTGGGCTGCTATTAACATGACCACAGTTGCCAATGCCATGCCTCCTTTCCCTGCATGCCTTGGTTATCCCTGGGAGGCCAAACTTGGCCTTGACAGCTAAGCATGCACAGGCTCCGAGTACCATACCCACAATGGAGGGAGGGAGAGTGGTTTTGTGTGTGTGTGTGTGTGTGTGTGTGTGTGTGTGTGTGTGTGCATGCATATACACATGAAGACCAGAGGTTGATGTAAAATCCTTCTCCATTGCTCTCTACTTTATTGTGTGTATGCATATGTGTGTAAACATGTGCACACAGTTGTATATACATGTGTGTGCATGTGGAAGAGGAAGATTAACATCCTTTACCTTCCTCCACTGCTTTGCACCTTCTTCTGTGAGACAGGGTTTCTCACTGAACCCAGAGCTCACCAGCTGCTAGAATGTATGGCCAGTGAGCACTAGGGATCCTCCTGTCTCAGCCCCCTCATCTAGCACAATAGTTAAAGATGCGTCATTCCCACTTTTATTTTTTTTTTAAATATGAAAAGCTTCACGAATTTGCATGTCATCCTTGCACAGGGGCCATGCTAATCTTCTCTGTATTGTTCCAATTTTAGTATATGTGCTGCGGAAGCGAGCACCGTACCCACTTTTTATGACAACTCTGAGGATCCAAACTCATCCTTCTGCATGCACAGCAGGCACTTTACCAACTGACTCATCTCCCCAGCCACTCTTTGCCTTATTTTTGAGACACGGTCTCTCACTGAAACCTGAAGCACCCTAGTTTGGCTACATTCACTGGCCAACAAGCCCCATGGATCTGCGATTACAGGGACATAACACTGTGGCCAGCATTTTTACAGAAGTGCTAGGGATCCAAACACAAGCCTTCATGCTTGTACGGCAAGTACTTGATCAACTGAACCACCTCCCCAGACACTAAAATGAGGTTTTTTATTTTTTTGATTTGGTTTTTTTTTTTTTAATTTGTTTGTTTGTTTGTTTTTTGAAACAAGAACTCAACCTTGAACTCACTATGTAGTCAAGGATACCTACAAATTCCTAATTTTTCTTCCTCTACCTCCAAACTTCTGGGATTATAGGTATACAACATATCAGGCTCAATTTTTAAAAAATTGACCAGGAGATTATGGCACACATCTTTAATCCCAACACTCAGAAGGCAGAGGCAGGCAGATCTCTATGAGTTTGAGGCCAGCCTGATCTACAGAGCAAGTTCCAGAACAGCCAAAGCTATACAGTGAAACCCTGTCAATAATAATAATAATAAAATACTACTACTACTACTAATAATAATAATAATAATAATAATAATAGCCTTGGCCAGGCATGGTGATGCGTTCCTGTAATCTCAGCACTCAGCACTTGGGAGACAGAGGCAGGAGGATCATAGCAAGCTTGAAACCAGCCTGGTCAATATCTCAAGTTCCAAACTAGTCAGGATTATATAGTGAGACCCTGTCTCAAAAAGAAAAAAAAAGGGGAAAAAAGACATACAGTTAGCAAATGTGCATTTATTGATCATCTGTCATGGCAGGAATACAAAATGGAATCTCAGAGTGAACACTTTTCTCCAGCTGGGATGAAAACAAACTAAAACTAAAAACAACTTCAGAAAATATCCAGTACATATCAAAGTAGGAAAAACTGGAACTCTTATACCAGTGGGAATTTAACTGGTACAACCTCTTTGGAAACATGAGGCAGTTTTGTTTTTATTATTGTTTTTAAAATTTTTTGGGGGGGAGGGGGTTCGAGATAGGGTTTCTCTGTATAGCCTTGGCTGTCCTGGAACTCACTCTGTAGACCAGGCTGGCCTCGAGCTCAGAAATCCACCTGCCTCTGCTTCCCAAGTGCTGGGATTAAAGGCGTGTGCCACCACTGCCCAGCCAAGATTTTTTTAAAAACAAATGTATGTGTGTGTATCTCTGTGAGAGTACGCCATGGATGTATGCGTACCTGCAAAGGCAAAAAGAAGGCCTCAGATCTCCTGAAAGTGGAGTGAAGGATGGCCATGAGCTGCTGGGAACTGAACTCAGGTCCTCTGCAAGAGCAGTACATACTCTTAGTCACCTCTCTGTCCCACATGACAGTTTTGAAAACTTAAGTAAGAGCCTGCTGTACAACTCAGGTTTATCGTCTCAGATCTCATACAGTCAGCCAAGATCAAGTACTTGCACACAAAAGTTCATAGCAGCTTTTATTTGTAAGAACAGAAGCTAGGAACAACCCAGACATCCATCAACAGATGAATGAATAAACAGAGACCATGGTTTGTCTATACAGTTGAATGGACTTTTGACACATGTGACATGAATGGATGTTATGTACAAACATCAAGAGATTTGACATGGACACATATCAGAGCAGTTACACTGAGTATGTCAGATGGAAAAGAAAGGTCAAGGGGCACATACTATATTATTATACTCATATAAAACTTCACAAAACACAAGCAAGTCTACAGTGACAGAGAGTAGACCTGTGGTGACCCAGCGATAGGGATGGGTTACAGGAAGGGGCTATAAAAGACACGAGGAAGGGTCAGTGTGCTAATTCCCTTCTGGTCACAGTTGCCTCAGGATCCCAGAGTTTAAGGGGAACTCAGAGAGCCTCCATCTCTCTGAACAGCTTCATTTTTATCTGCTTCATATACAAGTTCTAGAGACTATTTCGTTTTTGAACTCATAAATATTTGAGAAAAACTCTATGCTTCATCAGACAAATCTTTGAAGTCCCACCACCATGAGAAGCCCTTAAACTCAACCTGTAAGTCAAGACAAACAAGCTATGCTTGACTATGGTAACAGAGGTCATGCTAGTCCCTAGCTCTAGGCAGCTATGTAACACCAGGAAAGTCAGATTTAGCTGAGATTAGGAAGTCTTGAAAAGTCTTCTGTGTATGGTTGTTGGGACCTTGATTCATAGCTCCCTATTGGCTGGGACCCCTGAGTCTGCTTTAGACTTCATAAAAATCTTGCCACAGTCATTTCTAAATAAGAAACTCACGTCCAACTCATGCCAGGGAGTGCTTGACTACCACCTACAATAGCCCAAGTAGTCAGAGAAGGGCTTCAAGGAAAAGAAAGATTTGAAAATGCTGGCCTTTCAAGCAGTAACAGGTTTAAATTGGGATGACTCTTATACAGCAAAATATGGTCTAATAGTGGCTTTTTTGAGGTAGGTGTAGGGCAGGTAGACAGCCCAAGAGATAAGACTTCTTTAGATCTTCCTAAATTTCTAAGCCGGGTGGTGGTGGCACACACCTTTAATCCCAGAGCTTGGAAGGTAGAGGCAGGTGGATTTCTGAGTTCAAGGCCAGCCTGGTCTACAGAGTGAGTTCCAGGACAGCCAAGGCTACGCAGAAAAACCCTGACTCAAAAAAGCAAAAAAAAAAAAAAAAAAGAACTTGGATAGAAGACAGTGATGACATTTGCATTAACACTGTCTTGTACTAAAAATCATTGGATGGTATACTTTAAAATGGAGTTTTGTGTTACTTGAATTACATCGCAATTATACATCTCAATTATAGACAGCCCTGGAAGAGAACCTGCATGATAAGGGCTGGGCCCTTAGTTTTGTCCACTCTACCCTCTTCAGATTCTTACACTGGACAGGTTCCCTCCTATGTCACAGCCTTTGCATCACTACTGTACCCACCTGGAATGCTGACCAGCTGTCTGCAGTGTCTACTCCCTCCAAGATTGGCTCAAGTAGCCTTCCCATCAGCTTTCCATCCTAAGTGCCACCGACTGCTACTGCACTTTACCTTCAGAAACAACACTTGAGTGTCCTGGTGTCTGGAGAACTGGCACTCCATGGCACACAAGGGGTCAGTGGCTAGCACCAGAGCTTCAGGAATGGTCATCATTAAGTAGGGATGCCCCCACTCTAACACTCACCTGTGGAATGAAGCCACAGCACGTGACTGTGTGAAAGCCGAACTTGGTCACACCCTGGGACTCAGCATCCTCAGCCGCACAGCCTGTCAACAGAAATCTTGATCTCATGAAACTACTCATCTTTCATGGAAACCAGATCTTGAGAGAATGCCTGGCTACGCATACAAATAGATCAAACGCAGGTGATTTGAGGCTCACTATGCATAGCAGTGACTAGCCAGCATACAGACTTCCCAGGACTTTGTACCCTAGCCAATGAATGGACAGACTAAAAGACTGGTTGGTCAGGAGTCCATTCTATTCATTTACCAGCTCCATTAAAATTGCTTAATCATCTTATTTTCACAGTGCACTTAGGGCTAGAGAGATAGCCCCAAAGTTAAGAAGAGCACTGACTGCTCTTCTAAAGGTTCCCAGCACCCAGCTGAACAACATACAACTGCCTGCAACTCCTGCAAACGGTTATATGTGCCCTTCTAGCTCCAGCCCCCAACCCACCCACCACCTCTCTCTCTCTCACACATACACATACACACACACACACACACACACACACACACACACACACACACACACACGGATTTTTAAAAAGTTGTTTAATGCACTGTAAAGGGAGCATATATGCCATTTAACATATTATTGAAATGCCACCAAGAAGCATCATGAATTCCCATCTAAAGTAGCTGATGGGCTGGGCCCAGGTTTAAAACAAAACAAAACAAACTGGACTTACCCACTGTGTTCTGCTGAGCCTTGGACTTCTCCCTGAGCTTCTGGTTGTAAAGGTGCAAATCTGCCATCTGTTCCCCGAGCTTGGATGCCTGACTAAGGAAATAAGGCAGCAGCAATTACAATAGCAAACAAGTAACACCACACAGCACGTCCTGCTTTGAAACATGTTTTACATACTCTAAAGTTACTCTAAACAGTACAATAATAAACCCTTTAAAAAAAAAAAAACAAAGTATCATAAGAGCATGTGATAGTTTCTGAAGCATCCCGCAGCCACTGGCCATGTGGCTCAAAGCCTCAGTCAGTAAGAAAACAAGCCTCCAAGCCTCGGCTCTCACATCTAACAAGGAATATAGGAGAGACCCCACACCACAGTCACGCTGAGATATGAGCTGTGGCAACTCCCTGCTGAGAACATTCCCAAGCCTTATTTACCAGAGTTTGTCCTTCAATAGTTTATACAATGAACATAATGACTGTAATAGAGAAAAAATTAAGCTGCCAGATAATTGATCAGCCTCTCTAAGTTCAAACTGGATTAGTATACTACATAGCATAAAGCAAAGGACTTGTTCAAACACACTTTATGCAGCCTCATCACAACTAAAATATCCATACCAAAATGAACAAACAAAAGACAACAATTATCTTTGTCTTAAGAATGGACTCTGCGGGCTTAGCATTTCAGAGCACTGGCTGCTTTTCCAAAGGAACTGGGTTCAATTCCCAGAATCCGCAGAGTGGCTCACACTTTCTGTAAATCCAGGTCCGAAGGATCCAACCCCCTCTTCTGGTTTCTGAGGGTAGTATACAAATGTGGTGCCCAAACATACATGCAGCCAAAGCACCTATACACATAAAATAATTTTTAAAAGTTTTAATTAGAGAAAGACCAAGTTGACTTTGTTACTCTGTGAAAGTTGAAGAATTAACAAAAGCTTCACTTCTAGGATCTCAGGCCTAATAAGAGAAAAACCAAGAGAGGACAGACTCCAGGGATTGGAACTGAAGAGATGGCTCATCAGTTAAGAGCACCTGCAGAGAATCCAGGTGCCCAGCACCTACATGGCAGCTCAAAAATATCTGGGACAATAGTTCCAGGGGACCCAACACCCTTGCCTAGCCTCTATGGTCACAGACATGGACATGGTGCACATACGTGTAGACAAACATATATAGTAAATATATACATATATATATATATAGTAAGTATATACATATGTAATAACGATACATCTTTTAAAAATGAACTCTGACAGCCAGGTATGGTGACACATGCCCTTAATCCCAGCACTTGGAAAGCAGAGGCCAGCATGCTATATATACATAGTGAGTTCTAGGCTAGTCAGAACTGCATTGTGAGACTTTTTTTTTTTTAAAAAAAAAAAAAAAAAAAGACTCTGGCAATTGGATTGAGTTATGTAAGCAACTCAACAAAGAATGCTCACTAGTGTTATCTTTCTCTTTTTCTCTCTTTCTGTAAATTTCTGCCATTCCTGTCTCAGCAAGGCTGCTTGCTCCCTTGCTACCAAGTGTTCCTCTCTCTCTCTCTCTCTCTCTCTCTCTCCCTTTCTCTCTCTTGTCTATTTCTACCATGTTCTCCCTCTCCCCTCCCCCTCCCCCTCCTTCTCCTCTCCTTCTCCCTCTCTCTCCATTTCTGTCTCTTTCCACCTGTCTTCTCCATTTCTGTGTCTGTTTCTCTGTGTCTTGTATCTCTGTCTGTTCCTGCCTCTCTCTGTTTATATGCGCCTTTCTTTCTGTGCATGTATCTCTATATTTATGTCAGTCTCTCCCTATCTTTGCATGCGCACAGGGCTCTCTCCCTCCCCATATACACAAATGCACTCACCTGCTAAGGCTCTTCATCTTCAAATGCTCCATCACAAAGACAGCCCCTCCTCCTGGCAGGTCAATCACCTTCATGGGCTTAGGAACCCGCACCAAGCCAGTGTTTCGGAGAGCCTCCAGGCTCGCCATCTCTCCTTCAAACATCTGCCGGGCCTGCATCCAAAACCATGAGCTCTGTCAGCTCCAAAGACTTGGACCCTAACAGGGACCTTGCTAGCCAGACCAAAATACTCATGGCCATTGACACAAGCCAGAAGACCAAGTGCCTTCAATTACTGAAAAACAACATCACATCCCTCCCTCAAGGCCAGGGTTCAAAGAGACCCCTTCAGGTAAAGAGGAACTGAAAGGCCAAGCCTGATGCCAGAATTCAAGGGGTGTGGGGGAAACCCATACAAGCAAAGCCTTGCAGTAGAAGATGCACAGGTCACAAAGAGATGCAAAGTGGGGGCAAGTTGGGGGGAGGAATGGACACAAGTGAAGTGTGAGCCAACAAAAAGTCTGAGGCTGGGTGTGAGTCCTCCAAGGTATTGTTTTCCTTCCTGCGTCTAAGTCCGGGTATTTCTACCTTGGGTATGGTAGAAATTACCTGGGATCATATTTGAGTCAAAGAAGGCAGAGTGGTGAGGTCAGAAGGGCCTGGCTCAGTTCTAGCATGGACTAAAGAAGCTACAAAAGAACCATATACCCAGCTTGTCCATAAGGCCTTTGCTGGGACCTGGAAGCTTGTTTCTTTTTTTTTTTGTTGTTTTGTTTTGTTTTGTTTTGTTTTGTTTTCAAGATAGGGTTTTCTCTGTATAGCTCTGGCTGTCCTGGAACTCATTTTGTAGATCTGGCTGGCCTCAAACTCAGAAATCCACCTGCCTCTGCCTCCCAAGTGCTGGGTGGGATTAAAGGTGTATGCCACCACCGGTGTGCCGGAAGCTTGTTTCTATGTGATTTAGAAACACTCCATTTATTTTTAGACAAACTTTCATATTGTTCACTATACCTTGGTTAAAAACATGCATTTCCTTATGTATTTGTGGTGCTGGGGACTGAACCCAGGAGAGACACTGCCCACACTTGGCAAACTACTATAGCTGGGTGGTGGTGGCGCACACCTTTAATTCCAGCATTTGGGAGGCAGAGGCAGGCGGATTTCTGAGTTTGAGGTCAGCCTGGTCTACAGAGTGAGGTCCAGGACAGCCAGGGCTATACAGAGAAACCCTGTCTTGAAAAACCAAAAAAAAAAAAAAAAAAAAAAAAAAAAAAAAAAAAAAAAAAAAAAAAAAAAACCAACCAACCAAACAAAAAAAAACCTCTACTATGGATATCCTCAGCCCTCCAAATGCATTTTTTCATGGGTTTGTGAATACTTCTACATATAGAATCATACACTTTTAAAAATTAAAAGTAGATTACTGTGGGTAAAAGCATTCAAGCCTGATCACCCAACTTTGAACTCCAGAGCTCACATAAAAATCCAGATCTGGCGGTGTGTGGCAGCAACCCCAGCCCTCCCACCACATGATGGAGACAGACAATCAACTGAAGTCTTTCAGGCCAGCTAGCCTAGAACAGGCCCTGTGGCAGCAGAAACAAAAAAAACCTTGCCACAAAATAAGGACAGGACCAACTCCCAAAAAGATATCCACTGACTTCTATGAACAGCATGGATGTGCAAACCAGAGCTTTTACACACATACATACATACACACAAAAGAGATGGAAATTTTTTAATTAAAGAATGAAACTTGAAGCCAAAATACTTATTATTACACATGAAAATCATTCTTCCCCTTTAATTCTTTTTCAAAGGGGGAAAAGTCAGACAGGTATACTCAAATTGCCAGCCTGCACTTGGGACCAAGAGGCATGTGCTGAGCATCCTGTTATGGGAGAGCATTTGCAGACTTCAGCCATGCTTCTAGGGTAAACCTCCAAACAAGGCCAACAGTGCCAGAATGCAGAGTGGTGCTGTCCCCACCATCTCTACGGATACCAGGAGGGACTGAGAAGGACCTACTCTTGGATTCTCCTCTTCCCCACAGCATCCTAGTTACTACAACCACTATCCAGAACTACTCCCCACAGAGCACAGAACCTCTGGAGTCCTCCCCCCGACAGAAGGGGGGGGGTGGCACCATGCTGTGCCATCACAGCTTGCTCTCAGGCACTTTAGCTAACAGTCTTCAGTTGTCTTGTCTGCAGTTTTCCATGCATTTTGTTGTTGTTGTTACTTTGCTTTTGTTTTTGTTTTTGAGTCAGCTTCTCCTCATGTACCAAGGCTGACATGGAACTCAGCATCCTCCTGCCTCAGCCTCCTAAGTGCTAGGGTGATAGGGTATAGATAGATGTATGCCTGGCTCCATACTTTCTTAAACAGGGATATCTTAAACGTTTTATAAACCAACAGAGCCTGTGAGGATGGTGCTAGCCTAGCCCTGGGAACCCTGTCTCTTTCCACCTGTTGGGAGAATTGGGGAGCTGAGATCAGAGCATAGACCAGACATGGGTAGAAGCAGCTTACAGCTGAGACTCAACTCCCCCATGGTCAGAGATTAAAGAAATTTTAAAGCCCCCATATAGGAGCAAAAGCAAGAAAATAATAGTGCGGTAAAGATAAATCCTCTGGTCCCCAGAGGAAGCCTGCCTGCAAGTGCTGGCTGGCTCCTCAGCAGAGGGTAAGGACACCAGGTCTAGTTCCCCCACCACTTCCCAGAATCGTGCATTCCTCTTCCCCTTCCCAGACTTTTATCCTTGTACACCCAGCAGCGGCAGCGCACCTGCGTCCTGCGGTTGACCTTGACAAACACGGGGCCACTGTCAGTGTAGTAGGCATAGCCCTCGCTGATGCAGCCCCCTCCGGAGCTCCCAAAGGCCCGCAGTGTCTTGGTGTGAAGCTGGGCTCGCAGCAGCTGCTCCATGGAGAGTTGAGGACCAGAATGCGGTCAGGTGACGCAGAGGAGGGGGACTCGGGGACCAGAAGGGAACGCGCAGCGGGCGGGTCGTGGGGCGGGGCGTAGCGCTGTCACGACACCATCTGACCACGGCCTGCTAGCTCCTGGCTAGCTCGGGTGTGTGCTATCCCTGCCTGCTCCTGGGGCACCAGGGCCGGGATGGGAGGTGGAAGAGAGGGAAGAGCTGGACTAGACATCTGTTTCTCTCTCCCAGGCAATCTCCACCTGGGGCTGCTGTGGGAGAAGGAGGGATGCAAAAGCTCTCAACACCCTCTTTACTAGGCTCATTCTAGAATGTCTCCTCCAACTCAACACACCCTAGAGAAACAGGACCCCAGACCTGGTGCCAGGTGTTGTGTAAAGTCACAAGACAGAAAGGGAGTGTCCTCACAGAAAGCATGTGAAGTCCCAGAACATCTGCACCCATGCTAGGCCCACGCTAGGCCCTGTGCTCTCTGCACAACTGGGAGAATCAGGAGTAAGCACAGGAAGATTTGGGTCAGTGCTTCTTTATCTTTGCAACACAAAGCATAGCCTAGAGTCTCAGATATCCCATGGAGAAGCTCTCACTGTCCAGATAAGGGTAGAGTCCTAGCCTCGGGGGTGCCCTGGCTAGACCCTAGTGGCACCTCTTGATGCCACAGGGCTGAGTGACAGTGGCTACTCTGGTAGTTGTGATAGTAGTAGCCTACTCCACCCAGGGTAGGTAGGACTCTGGATCTCAGAAAGCCATGGTAGGAAAGCAGCAGACATATATGCACATGGATACATGGGCACACACACACACACACACAGACACACACACACACACACACATGCATATAAGAACACTTCCACAGTCTGACATAGGAGACAGTCTGTGCTAACCCTTAAGTGTTTTAGGAGAGGTTGCCTCGAATGCCAGCCCCAGCACGAGCTGCTGGTCCCTCTCTTGTACTGTAAGGTCTCCAGCTGACTATAAAGGGACTAGGAAGATTAGTGGGGTAGATGATCCATTGCTGAGCTTTCCATATGTGCCAGGGTACAAGTGAATGTCAGCTAAATTCACAAATATTCTGGGAGAGGATTTTATAGTTAGTTCCTGCCTTCTCTGAGATGAAACTAAAGTATAGAGGAGTTAACTTGCATGGGACCCAGTGCTGAGACGTAACTCATAATATATGAAACCTAGTCTGGTTTGGGGCTCCATCCTATGAATCTTAGTCTCAGGCCCTAGTGGGATAGGACTCTTACCAGGATGTCATAGAAGACCTGGCTGCATCATGCTGCTCAATGCTTTTCTCCTGGTCTGCCTGCTGACAGTTCTACAACTGTTCCTATATCAGCCACCTTCACATTAAGCTGACGCCCAAAGCACATGAAGAGATAACATATGCATGGGGTTGTGGTTAACGTGCCTATCTGAGGAGCTCCTTCATACCTCAGAGGGGCAAAACCTGTCAGTGCTGGTCATCCCCAGGGTCCTTGTGACCTGTTCCTGACTCAAACTGAGACTAGGTTCCCTGGAGGCTTTTGAATAACTCCTGTATCTGGCAGCTATGTGGGATGATTGGGACCTGGGCTCAGCAGACACTATCAAGCATGGAATAGTGATACGGCCTCCTAATGTGGCCCCAATCATGGAGGCCAGAGTGGCAAACTCCAGAGCCAGGGTTCTACCCCAAGGACCTTTTCTAACCTGGCTCTAAAGCCAAGCACCATGTCTTCCCTCTGTGCTGGGTCTTATATCCTAATTAGGGTAGTGAGGGAATGAAGCAAAAACAGACACATAGACACCCAGAAAAGCTGGGAAGGGTATGCTGGGCTCTCTGATGGAGAGGCTTCAGGATCCCAGAATGTCAGTGTGTTTGTTACTTACAGCTGAACGAGTAGGCAGGGTTGTGGTATGCAGCTAAATTAAGGAGACAGGCTTAACTGATCTCAGAAGGAGCAGTCTCTGTGGGAAACAGTCTTCAGACAGTTATATCTGTGAGGAAAGGGCTACAGTGGACATTTCTGCATGCACCATTGACATTCACGCTCAGACCAGAGGAAAGCTTTGTTATCTCTCTGCGTTGTCATAGATCTGAGCCTTTGGAGTTCATCTTGCAGGCTCATGACAAACACAACCCCACTCAGGCCTTCTCTGCTCCCCTTACTACTGGTTATGATTCTTCAAGGCCATGCTAAGTAAACAGACTTGACAGCATGGAAATGTCACTACGAAGAACGGGCAGAACAGCCATCTATAGGAAATGTGACTGACTGGTGCCTTCATTTGGGGCCCCTCCTGTCCCGCGCTATCTCCCGCCAGCAGGAACAACGCGGCACAC
>NW_022196911.1:117980231-117995615 GCF_008632895.1 Mastomys coucha | reverse complement strand
TAACGGCAAGCCAGATGTCATCGCCATCTTGTAATGGCGATGTGCTTATGAAGTGGCTTCCCACACCCTCCTACCACTGTGCTTTAACATTAGCAATCCATTCAGAAACATCTTTGTAATTGCCTGGCAAACTGACTATTGTATGGAATCTAGGGTTGGTCAGACCATTCTCTTTCAGACTAAGAAGGCTCCACTGCTTGCCAGCCTAAGTATTGGGAAGTTTGAGGCATGTGGGTTCTTTGTAGGACCTGCCTTCTCTTTGGGGAGTTCTAAGCTATTGTGTGTAACTGGTTGTCTACAAAGTCCCAGGGATGTATTTCAGGAGAAATGTGTCATCAGTTTCTGGACAGACTGCCTGCCCTTTCACAGCCCCTTGGACGTTCACGAGGGCCATGACAGATTACAATTACTGAGAGACTTGCAGAAAGAACCTGTGAGAACAGGACACCAGTGGATAGGGAGGGTTATAAAGAGGTATTGCAAATCCAGAGGCAAGATGGTTGGGATACTAAGTCTCTTAAAATAATATTAGGGTCAATTTTATGGGTTTGAATGACAATATTGTAAACAAAAGCAGAAATCAAACTGGAGAAGAGGTAAAGAGAGGGCTGAGGAGGACCAGGAATTCAAGGTTACATGAGATCCCATGGTGGTTTAAATGAAAATGCCCCCTTAGCTCAGATGTTTGAGTATTTGGTCACCAGTTGGTAGTGCTTTTTGGGTAGGGTTAGGAGGTGTGGCCTTGCTAGAGGAGTAAGTCCTGGGGTGGGCTCTGAGGCTGGAAACTACAGGCTATTCCAGGTTCACTCTCTGTGCCTGGTGCTTACAATCTAAGATGTGAGCTCTCAGCTTCCAGCTTGAGCCAAGTCTGTCGCCTGCTGTCATGCAGTTCCCTCCATTACAGACCCTGACTCTCTGTAACTGTAAACCTAAATCAAGTCTTTCTTCTATAAATCGCCTTGGACATGATGTTTTATCACACCAATAGAAAAGTAACTAATACAATTCCCTTTCCAAAAAAGAAACAATATTTCTACCTATTTATTATCACTATATAGCATTACAATGTGTGTACGTTTTGAATGCAAGTGGCCCCCATAGGCCCATAGAGAGTGGCATTATTACGTGTGACCTTGTTGGAGGAGCATGTCACTGTGGAGGCAGACTTTGAGGTCTTATATATGCTTAAGCAGCACCCAGTGGGACAATCTCCTTCTGCTGCCTTTGGATCAAGATGTAGAACTCATGTTCTACATCTCCAGCACCTCCAGCACCACGTCTGCCTGCATGCTGCCATGCTTCCTGCCATGATGATAATGGACTAAACCTCTGAGGCTGTAAGCCAGCCCCAGTTAAATGTTCTCCTATAAGAGTTGCTGTGGTCATGTCTCTTCACAACAATGAAACCCTAAGTAAGACACGATGTTTTCTGGGAAACAGCTAAAATAAATGTTCAGTACATAAATGTGGAAATATATTAGTCTTAGGCATCACTGAAACAACTGCAATTTTATTCAAGTTTTTAGGTTAAAATATTTATCAGCATCAATGTCATTCATGAAATTTCCCATTTCTTCAAAGTTGAAAGAGAAAAGATATTAATCTAATGCTCATATGTTGCAAAGGAATGACAACTTTAGAAAATAGCACAAAGCCAGATGGTGGTGGTGCATACTTTTAATCCTAGCACTTAGGAGGCAGAGGCAGATGGATATCCAAGTTTGAGGCCAGCCTGGTCTACAAAGCAAGTTCCTGGATAGCCAGCACTACATAGAGAAACTCTGTCTTGTAAAAAACAAAAACAAAAAACAAATTAGGAAGAAAGTAAGGAAGAAAGGAAGAGAGAGAGAAAGAGAAAGAGAGAGAGAGAAAGAAAGAAGCACAAACTTGGTATAACAGGAGTATTTCAAGGCTCCTAAATCGAGACCAAGTTACCCTTAAGGTTGGTAGTTTGATCAGTCCCCAAACCAATCTCCAGACTTCTCAGCTTATAGCAGGGTCCAGAAGTGCTACATAAGCAAATGGAACGTCACTGATTTTAGAATTGGTCATTATTCAAATCTTCTCCATGTCTAGATCAAGTCTAACCATCTCAAAGCATCACTGTGAATAGCTCGGAAATGTTGATAATGTGCAGTGAAGAGATGGGAGGTGGGCATGGTGAATGTCCTTTACCACACGACAGTCACTCAGTTCTACCTTGGCAGTGGAGTGTGGCTCACTATACCCAAACTTCAGTAAGCCTGTTCATATCACCAGTGAGGCTAGGCAGTCTTACAATGTACACAACAGAATTACATAACCTTTCCTCTGAGAGAACTCATACTTCACAAAGTTTACAGTGCACAGAATCAACTGATTGGCACTCGGGGCTTGCAGTGATCAGGAGCCTGTAAGGGTCTGACCTAGGTCCTCTGCATATATGTTATAGCTGAGTAGCCTGGTGTTCATGTGGGAATCCTAACAATGAGAATGGAGGGTGTCCCTGACTTTTTTGCCTACTGTGTGACCTGTTCCCTCCTACTGGGTTGCCTCATCCAGCCTTGATGTGATGTTATGCGCCTGGTCTTATTGTAGCTTGTGATTGGTTGATGTCCCTGGGGGTCGGGAGGGGGGGAGGCAGAGGAGATTCTGAGGAGAGAGGGAGGGAAAACTGCAGTCAGTACGTAATATATGAGAGGAAAGGGGAGCTTTCCTATAAGGGGAGGAAAGGGAGGGAAAAAAGGAAAGAAAGAAACAAGGGATCTCAAGCAAGTCCTGCCATGGAATAAATGAGAAGAATTCATGAGGAAAGGGACTGTGGAGAATCATGAGCTCCTTGACCAAATAAATAGTTGGAATCAGGTCACCTGACCCCGAGGTACTCCCTTCAGTTCACAGTGATGCTTATGATGGTAAGACTTGATCTAGATGTACATCATCTTACTAGAAGACCCAGCACACCCATAAGACACTCTTCCCTCTGGTGGGAAGACAGTTCATTTGCTGAGATTCCTCATTATGTTTAGAGAGGATCCTCTGTACCCAGATCCAAAATGATTCCAGTGGTTCAGATAGTGAAAGAGCTGATACAACTGCAGGCGCTTCTCAAATCCTGGGGCTTTAGGGATTTTGCTATGGTATGCAGAGTAAAAGGAGCCATTGAAGCCGCCAAACATGCCAGCGATTGCCAGCTCATACTCTGAGTGGCCATAGAAGGAGGCTGGATCAAAGATGATGGGCCCAGAGGAATCCTCTGCTACATTGCCTCCCCAGAGGTCTCCATGAAGTAAGGCGGGCACAATTTCCAGATCACGGAACAGGTCAGGAATCTTTAACTGCAGGGAAGAAGATGGAGCCTTAAACAAAGTGGCCAACCATACAGAGGTGTAGGTGCCTTCCTAAGTCCCGTACTGTTGCACGTATCTGAGCAGGTACTCAAAGGTGCCTGACTGGGGAGAGATGGGGACACTGACAAGCACCGTGCTTCCTATCAGAAGTAGGCTCATATGCCATCCCGGCCTTGGTGCCTCCCATCTATCAGGGCTCAGAGGGGCATGCCATTGGCACTGGGCGTGTTGCAGAGGCCCTGCTCACCTGCAGAGCAGACCACAGCTCAAGAGCTTCCCGGTCCCCAGACTTCTTCTCTACCATGTCCATCTGGGGCTGAATGCGCTGCCTGGCATAGAACGTGACCCAATCCTTCTGCCAGTCATTTACCTGCACAAGAGACAGAAAAGGAGAAAGTAGACTTTATCAGAAAACATCAGAACTGAAGGAGGCGTAGTGCCTAGAAATCCCAAAGTAGAATGGACTGCAGGAGGCATGAAGAGGGGTAGCAGCCACAGGAGGTTAGAGAGGTGAGGGATGACCAGGCAACATGAGGCCAGGTCCTGTGTCCAGGAGAAAGGGTAAGCAGGGTATGCCAGATGACCACCTGCAGACTTCCAAGCATGAAACTCAAGGCATGAGCCACCGTGCCAACTCCCCAGGTGATTCTAGATTGTATCAAGGTGACAATTATCACAACTGTCACCCTATCTACTTTATATCTACTGGGCATCAGGCAATACTCTCTAGGGAGAAACTCCTAGGGGGACAGACTTAAAACCATAAACATGAAAGGTATAATACCTTGTCACTGTGCTCTCTGAGAGTTTAATAGTTTAACATCCACAGGGGAGTGGGTCCAACACCTCCACTCACAGGAAAGTCCTCAGATGAACATGTACTTTACATAGAACCCACACACTCCTGCCATATACTCAAATCACCTCCGCATTCCTTATAATATCTAAATGATGAGATAGCTCAGCAGTGAGGGCTTGTTGTTCTTTTAGAGGACCCAGTACCCATGGCAGGGTGCTCACAGCCACCTGGGACTACAGCTCCCAAAGGATCTAATTCCTTCCTCTGGTCTCAGCAGGCAACCACACATACATATACGTGTGTGTGTGTGTGTGTGTGTGTGTGTGTGTGTGTGTATGTGTGAATTAAAATAAATTTTTAAAAATAAGTTGGGCATGGGGGGTACACACTTTTAATACCAGGAATTGGGAGGCAGAAACAGGCAGATCTCTGAGTTTGAGGCCATCTGGTCTACATACTGAGTTCCAGGCCTGCCAAGGTTACAAAGTAAGACCCTGTTTCAAAAATACATACATAAATATAATAAATAAATAATAAAATAAGCAAAAATAAAATAAAAGCTACAAATTTTCTAATTCTTAACCCCTTCTTGAAGTCCTAACTTGCTGTTTCTTCTGTCTGATTGCCCAACTTAATCTAACATTAAGTTTATTTACTTCATGTCAACTTCTTAAAAATTATCAGGGAAAAAAGGGTTCAAAGACTTACAAAATCTTACAGAAAAGCAGGGTATTCCCCACTGTGTCTCAATAGCCAGTCTGACTGCGAAGTGGAAGTGAGCTCTGTGCCACTCACCTGGGGGAGGTATCCACAGCATGTCACTACATCAAACCCAAACTGGTCCACATACTGCCGCTCTGCCTGTCCACCTCCTTTCCCTTTCATGAAAAAGGAAACAAAGAAAAGTGACTAGTTTGTCCCCTTGTTCTAGGAGACTCTCCGGGTTGTTGTTTTGCAATCAATATGCCCTTACCCCCTAATACTTGCACCCATAAATAAGCAAGACCCCCAGGGTCACCCAGAACACTGTCTGCTTTAGCAGACTCAATAACGAAGACACTAGCTGCTATTCTAGAAGCAGAACCACGTACCAGAGGATGCATGGGGCTGGAGGGATTCATAACAATGTCAAAAATAAGTTAAAAATATTCATTTCTTTTGAGAGGAAAAATATCAACCCTAATCCATCAGGAAAGGATGTCTTTCAGTGGCAATGTCCTTCCATTTTTGACAGATAAAACTATTATGTTTTGAAATGGCCTCAACTTCATGTATCTCCCCCAAATTATTAAGAAAATCCCTACCACAGAAATTCCATGCAACCTGGAAGCAATAGGCCTAAAACCACTTTGACAGAGCCTGTTAGTTAATCCTCACAGGACAAGGTAGGCTGGTGATACTACCAGTAGATTATCACAGGAAGGACAGACTAGCAGGACTCTTCAGCAGAACTATACACTAGATTCTGGATTACCAGCTTTCTGACTATCAGCTATTCTGTCTAACAGAGTCAGCACACGAGGTTCATATGGATTATCAACTGTCAGCTTGCTAACACCACACTGATTCTAGATGGTTGGCATCATGGCTGGGATTCTGAGCCTCGAGAATGCTGTGTACATGGAATACAAAACAGCATCACTTTAAAAGGAGTCACTTTGTATTGAAAGCCAAAACAACTTTGATTAGACTCCCTTCTGGAGAGTAAGACATAAAGCCACCACAACATCACGTGGCTCCAGACCCATCAATATTTCCTGTGTTTTCAGTATGTCTAGGACACACTGTACCAATCATACCCATGGTGATCACTGCACTGCAAATGTGCAGCCTTGAGATGACCACTCTTTGCTTTGGCATCAGCCCAGGCAACAGCATTACCCCATCCCTGAGCCCTCTCCCAGACAGGCTCCCTTAGGGCTCACACAGCCTCTTACCCACAGTGCCAGCCTCCTTAATCAGCCTCTCTCCAAGCCTCTTGTTCTCAAGGTGTAGATCTGCAAGCTGGGTCCCAAGCTTAGCGGCATGACTAAAATCAAAACGTTGAGTGTAAAGTTCATTCTACTGAAATAAAAGGAAAAACTGGGTGTGGTGGCACACAACAAGAATCCTAGAGAGGACGAGGCAGGAGGATTCAATTCTGTTTACTTTTGAAACAGAGGTTCCCACCATTTGACCACCTTTCCTAATCTTTTTGACTTTGCAGCCGAGTCCTTTTGTGCTCATCCCACTCTGAGAGTGTCCTCTCTCTGGTTTTTATCTGGCAGAGAGTGCATGTCATTCATAATATAGTCTCATATGTGCAGTCATGGACATTTTACATCACACCTCAAAATCTTGTCCCCACCCCAGTACAAAATTCCAAAATAAAAGACCCAGGTGGAGGAAGAAATAAAGTCTTTGCTTTTAACCAGAAGGGATGGTGTCAAGACAGACCTGCTCAGATACCGCATGTCCAAATGCTCCATCACTAGCATGCTCCCACCTCCTGGGGCATCAAGAACCTTGATGGGCTTGGGTACTTTGACTGTGCCTGTCTTCAAAATGGCAGTTAAGCTTGCCATCTCGCCATCAAACATTCTTTTAGCCTGTCAGTAAAACAATGGAGGAGAAGCCCAAGGTCACCAGAGAGAGACTATGCAGGCATGATTACTTCTGGCCTTACAATTTTAAGCCACATTTATGCAAGCCAGAGGACTCAACAGAAATGGACAGGTGTTTCAGGTTACTCATCCGAAGAACAGGCCATAAGTGCTGAAGTCACACAGGCATAAGAAAGCTTGTACTTTGCAGAGTGGGACGGAATTTGTTTGTTTGTTTGCTTGCTTGCTTATTTTTTGTTTTTCTTTTTTGAGACTGAGTCTCTACATAATCTTGGCTGTCTTGAACCTGCTATGTAGTCCAGGCTGGCCTCTGCCTCCCATGTGCACCAATCAATCAATCTTGATACCACTGAGTGGTGATGGCACATACCTTTAATCCCAAGCACTTGGCAGGCAGAAGCAGGCAATTATCTGAGTTTGAGGCCAGCCAGGTCTACAAGAGTGAATTCCAGGCCAGCCAGAGCTACACTGTAAAACCCTGCCTTGAGATACAGCAACAAAAAGAGTCCAGCCATTACCCATCCCAGAGACAGCTGTCTCTACCATGGCTTCCACCATCACAGAGCTGTTCTGCATGCTCGGTCATGCTTTTTATGTTCCTGCCTTTTGTTGTTTTGTTTTGTTGTTGTTTTTAATGTGACAGGGTTTTGCTATGTCATGCTGGCCTCAAACTCACAATCCTCCTGCCTCAGCCTTCTGAGTGCTACGTGATCACTGTACACATAGTCACACGGGCTCTAGTGTATTTGTTATACCTTCATCATGTGTACTACTTCACAGGGTGAGCATACCAAAATATCATCACCCTTCTTACTAAACAGCACTGCCAGGAAAATTCTACTTACAACCATAGTTACTACCTCTGTGATCTCGGGCACCTTACTTAAGCTTTCTTTGCTTCAGTTAGCTCACCTATAAAATGAGAGAAACTACATTTCTGAGGTAGCAGCTAACACACAGCCCATTCTAAACATGCTACAAATGTTATAAATACTCACTAAGAGAACCAAAGTTTCTGAGAAGGAAGATAAGAACTGTGTCCTGACAGAACTTTCACAGCAATCTCTTTAGAATATGAAAGAGAAGCTAGACTTTTGCCAAGGTACTGGTGACAGAGACTACATTAAAAGGCAGCATAGGAAAAAGAAATGCAGAAAATGTTTTAAAAGGAACTGTGCAGCCATTAAGAAGCACAGCTCCTTCACAGAAGTAGTTTACTGCTTATGTGGTCTGAAGATTCCAGCTAAGAAATAGTTATTCATAAATAGATTTAGGGAAAAATCAAAAATCTAGAAACAATCTAAAAATGAGATAAAATCAATTTCATAAGTTCACAAGAGTCTAATAAGAACAATCAACCAGGTAGATTCTAGCAAGGCATAAAAAAGCAAATAAAAGAGAATCCAGGTAGTCTTAAAAGTCTTACCTCAGAGAAAGTAGAGCAAAGGAGAGTAGTATTTCTAACACAGGTTATATTTACAATCAGCAGATGTTCATTTTATGGACAGTATTCCTGCATAATTCATGCTATATGTCCCAGAGCAAGCAAGAAAACAGACCAAATGGAAAAGGAAGACTGAAAAATTGAAAACAGACTTTGAATGAGAAATAACCCAGCAATGGGGCTGGAAAGATGGCTTACTGTTAAAAGTGTATACTGCTCTTGCAGAGGACCTGAGTTCGATTCCTAGCCCCCACATCAGGTAGGTCATAACCACCAGTAATCCCTACTTCAGGAGGTTTGATGGTCTATTGGGCACTGCACACACATCCTACACCACATATACATACATGCATATTGTCTTTAAAACTGAATAGATAAATCTTTTTTTAAAAAAAAAAGAGCTCAGCAGTTCATGCTGGCTAGCATGTGGAATCCTACCACTTGAGAGGCTGAGGGTACCATAGTAAGTTCCCGACTAGCCTGGGCTACACATAGATGGAAACTGTGCCTCAAAACAAACAAAACCCACTTCCTGGAAAGAGAGAAGGTAAACTCACAGGAAGTAGGCACATCTCTGTTAATTCAAGGCCATTCTGGTCTATGTAGCAAATTCCAAGCCAGCTAGGGCTACATAGTGAGATCATAGTAAAATTAAACAACAACAACAACAACAACAACAAAATTTTAAAAAGAGAGAAAAGAACCCAA
The DNA here is from genome assembly GCF_008632895.1 of Mastomys coucha. Taxonomy (NCBI): domain Eukaryota; kingdom Metazoa; phylum Chordata; class Mammalia; order Rodentia; family Muridae; genus Mastomys; species Mastomys coucha. The sequence goes on along the minus strand of NW_022196911.1, from coordinate 117,986,732 downwards.
ACTCAACTCCAGACAACAGAAAACACTTTTTTAAAAAAACCACCACTAGTTTTGAGAACATAGCTCAGTGATACAGTACTTGCTTAGCATGTGCAAGGCCCTGGGTTCAACCTGTCATCACAAAGAAAAAACAAATCAAGGTGGAAATACCGAGGAGTGTGTAAAGAAAGGATAGGATACTAAATAAAAACAACAACAAGCAAAACCAGAACCAGCTGCAGAATATGCAGGAGACCACGAAGTCTGTCGCTGAGGGCAATTTAGTGTAACTTCAAGGGCAGTTGACAGAGTTCAACTGATGTCTGAAGACAAGGGTTGAGGCAAGTCCTGAGAAAATTATGGTATTTCAAAGGTTAACACACATGTGAGAAGCAAGATTCCTTTCTTGAAAGAAAAATGACCACAAATGCAAGCTAGGTTCGTGGCTAAAACCTGCAATGTCAGCACTCAAGAGGCGGAAACAAAGGGATTGAGTTTGGAAGTCAGCCTTGGTGACAGACACCAATTCTAATGTGGAGGGTGTGTGAGGTGTAGGGCTTGACAAGAAGATAAATACCTTCAGTCTCAAGTTCTACAGATGCCCCTTCCACCAAAACCTGGAGTGAACAGCTTAAAATGACAAAGGGACAGCAGCAACCAGGAACACAACTGAAGGCTTGGGGCTCACCCTATCTTCCATTGGGCGCTTCAGAAAAAGTTCACACTCAAACAGAACATGGTGGGGTGAGTGCATTATTTTGATCCTTTAAGATCTTTGATCTGAGTTTTAGTCTCTGAGAGTTGAAATAAGCTTCTGATAAACCCGTGTACTCTGACGTTTCTCAAAACTAAACGTGAAGGGTTTCTCAAAGAAGAGGGCATCACAATCTCTGAATACCACGCGCCGCCCCTGTGTAACCACCGCTGTCGTTGGACACTGCGGGCAAAGTCAGGGAAGCTGAGGGCAGAGTGAAATCGCCGGGCTGTGGCGGTCACGCGTGGACGGCGGCCAGAGACAGTCGCTGAAGACTGAGTCTTTAACGCTCCCCAACCCGGGCCAGCTCAGGATCTCACACACCCTGAACCCAAACCAGAGCCCCATTTTAGCCTCGGGCCAACGAGCCCGACCCTGACCCAGCGCCGGTGGCCCTACCTCTGCCTTGGAGTTCACTTTCACAAACACTCGTCCTTTGTCCGTGTCATAACTCTGGCCCTGGCTAATGCACCCGCCTCCCGAGTGACCCGTAGCTTTGACTGAGCTGCAGCCCAGCTCCCGCTTAAGCAGGGTCTCCATGAGAGCAGCTCCTCAGCAAACTGTCCAGGCCTGGAGCAGAAGCGGGTACAGCTGCGGGGCGGGGGCAGACACGGACCAATAATGGGATTGGGTGACAAGAAGGAAGGGGCGGGGAAACCTTTAGAGGGGCGTGGCCTGTCTGGCCAAGGATTGGTTGAGAGACAGAGCGACTGCTGCCAAGTTTTCTCTGGCTGCAGGGGAGCGGGAGCTGGGTGAGTGGGTGGGGCGCCCAGCCTTGCGGCTCTGGTGTGCTGAGCTCTTTCTATTCAAACCGGTTCAAAACAATTCACAGACAGCTGCGTAGAGGGAGGAAGGTTGCTCCCGCCCCTCTGGGTTCTGTCTGAAACCGTTAGTGGGGAGAAGCTGAGCCCTTAGGGTTTTGCAGAGGATGACGCATCCTTTCTCAGGGATGTGCTGGCCGCGGGACCATTTCCCTGGCCCGGAGGCCTGCCCTCCTGTGGGAGGTATGGAGATCCTTGTGCTTACAAGTTAAGTATGCACTAGTGGAACCAGGAATGTAACACACAAGGATGTTCCTTCAAAGGAAAGGATGCATAACCTGTGAGCAGATGTGGTTGCCCAGTGACCTTTGCACTATCTGTGTGCTGGACCACACCGGACCCTCTCCCAAACCCTTTTCATGAGTTTGTCAATCTACAGAACCTATCTTTAAGATGTTGATCCCACTGGTCAAGAATAAGACCACTACCATAATTTAAAGACAAATTTCGAGCAAGGTTTAATACTTTAACTACTGCCCAAGTGCATGTATTTTTGGTCAGATCCTTGTCCAGGTTCCCAGGGAAATGTCTCCAGTCCTACTTCGCAGGGGCTTAAAAAGGCAAACCCCACAATTCACGTCATTTCCAGTCAGGTCCAATCAGTGGCAAGTACACATTCTGAGGTATTTCCTGCCCATATACCTCCTTTCCACGTGTGATCAAGCAGATCTGGTATAGTTGGGCCACATAAACTTGTTTAAAGGAATGAAAACATGTGGCTTTGTATCTCCCATAAACAATAACCTTTAGCACTTCAAGAAGTGTCTGTCCTCTGGGAAGGGGCTTACCGGTCAGACGCATTTTTGTTTCATGGATCTCTTAGGCGTAGTAATTAAAACTTAAAACAGCTTTGGCTTTCATAATGTCACATGTAGGTTACAAAGAGTTTCAACATACTCACACCTTAAGTTTTATTGTGCACACAAGATTGAGTTAATCACCAGGAAATTTGTCACTAAGTTGTGCTGCCACTAAAATATGCCTAAATAAACTACACGGGGTCAGACTTGAAGTTTGAACCAACACCAGTCACCTAGTCTTATTGAACAGAACTGCCTTCTTGCCTCTAGCTGCCTAACTTGACTCTGCTAGCTGTAATGGTTATAAAGGCCCTCTTGAGCCCTCCCTTGTCCTAAATGTAAAAGAACCAGAGCCAAAGGGAAAAACACCCTGACCCTGACTTGACTACAAGCCCAATCCAGGCCAAGAAACAGAAACATCAACCCCTGAACATGAAATCACACCAATCTCTAAACTTGCCCCAAGATTAGGCTACAAAAAAAACACCACCAATCTCCAGGTCACCCTGGAAAGCTCCCGACCCCCACCCCAAGAAACCCCATATAAAGTTCTGCTCAGTTCCCTGCTGCTTCTCATCCAAGCAACGGCAGCCACCCTCCTGGTTTTTCTCTTCCAAAAAAATATCTTGTATGAGGTTTGTTGTGCAGTGTGATTTTGAGGGGCGGAGATGTATCACTTGTATTGAGGAGACTTTCCCCCACTAGAGCAGAGCTGCTACATTTTCGCTGGGGAAACCTTCCCCTGCAGGAGCAAAGCTAGGACTTAAACCCTCAATGCTCATCTGCCAGCACTCAGCTCAGCTGCCCTCTCAGTCTGTCTGAGCTTCCAGGTCTGTGACAATGATCTGCAGTGCAGGACTCAGACTGTTTAAGGACTGGGGCATGCTGCCTCCAATAAGGGAGCTTTGTATTATATGTGATTAGCAGATTAGCTTGTGCCTCAGCCAGACTTCAGTTCTGGCAGGTTAAAAATCTGTCTTGCTCAGAGGGAAAAAACCCAGCAGGATGTGTGTATAGATATAAAGAAAGAGACTTAAGAAACTGCAAATCTGGAATCTGGCAGGCTGGAGATAAAAAGATGTTGTCTGAGTCACGGTCCTCCTCCCACAAAATTCCTTCTCATGGATGGTTGATTTGTTCTGTTAAGACTTCTAGCTGGGAAATGGGCCACTCCAGACCCATTGGCTTAAAACATTAACATGATGCAAACATACATAATTTTTTTGTGTGTTTTGGTTATGGACTGGGTGAAAAAGAGAAGATTCAATTTGAGATAGGGTTTCACTATATAGCCCAGGTTAGCCTCTGAGTCAGGGAAATCCTGCCTCAGCCTACCAAGTCCTGAGATGATAGATGACAGCCTCTAACAGAAAAATGCTTAACCAAATGTGGTGGTTTGAAATAGGTTTGGCCCCCATAGATTTATGTGTTTGAATGCTTGGGCAGTGGCATAATTAGGAGGTGTGGCCTTGTTGAGGAGGTGTGTCACTGTGTGCTAGGTCTCTATGCTCAAGCCCCACCCAGTGTGGGATTCCAATCTCCTCCTGGCAGCCTTTGAATCAAGATGTAGTACTCTGAGCTTCTCCATGTCTGCCTGCATGCTACCATGCTTCCCACTATCATGATAAAGGACTAAACTTCTGAAACTGTAAGCCAGCCCCAACTAAATGCCTTTATAAGAGTTGTCTCAGGAGTGGGGCAGTGGTGGTGCATGCCTTTAATCCCAGCACATGGGAGGCAGAGGCAGGTGGATTTCTAAGTTCAAGGAGAGCCTGGTCTACAGAGTGAGTTCCAGGACAGCCAGGGCTACACAGAGAAACCTTGTCTTGAAAAAACCAAAAAAAAAAAAAAAGAGTTGCCTCACTCGTGGTGTCTCTTCACAGCAATAAAACCCCAACTAAGACCTGGACAACGGTACCCAATCAAGTGGACACAGTTGACCACCATGTTCCTCATTGTTTCACAACAGAAAGTGGACATTCAACAAGAATGTGCTGGGGCTGGAGAGATGGCTCAGCAGGTAAGAGCACTGACTGCTCTTCCAAAGGTCCTGAGTTCAAATCCCAGCAACCACATGGTGGCTCACAACCATCTATAATGAGATCTGACACCCTCTTCTGGTGTGTCTGAAGACAGCTACAGTGTACTTGCATATAATAATAAATAAATCTTTTAAAAAAAAAGAATGTGCTAAAATGAGTGAATGAATGAAACCTTGAAAACTTAAAGGAATAAAAGCAATTGAAGAAAGCATGTGGATTGTTTAACCTAACCTCCTGCTGAAAACATCTAGAAATGCTGGTTGAAATAGTTAAAAACACATCCCACAAGACACTTGTGCTAGAAGCCCAGAATAAAAAGTCAAAATTCAAAACTGGGGACAAGAGCTGGTTTCAAAATTCAAAACTGGGGACAAGAGCTGGTTTTAGGGAGCTGGAGAGATGGCTCAGCAATTAAGAGCACTTGGCTGTTGTTCCAGAAGATCTGGGTTTTTCTCCCAGAAAAACATGACAACTCACAACTGTCTGTAATTCTACTTCTAAGGGATTCAACACTTGGCTTGTGGAGGCATCAGGCACGATCATAGTTCACATATATGTAGGCAAATATTCATACTAATATTTATACTAGTATGTATTCATACTAATAAAATGATTTTTAAATTTTTTTCTTTTTCTTTTTCTTTTTTTTTTTTTTTTTTTTTTTTTTTTTTTTTTTTTTTTTTTTTTTTTTTTGGTTTTTCAAGACAGGGTTTCAGACCAGGCCGACCTCGAACTCAGAAATTCACCGGTCTCTGCCTCCCAAGAGCTGGGATTAAAGGCATGTGCCACCACTGCCTGACGATTTTTAAAAATTTAAAGCTAGGTTTTGTTGTATTTTATTTTTTGTAAACATGGATCTAAGTAACAGTATGGGACCAGATGGGTTCAAGGTGACCATGTAGTGGAAGAACAACTTTCCCAAAAATCTAGGATTCCAAAAGGCTACATGGGCTATAAGAAGGTAAAGTGCAGTCCTAAACCTGGTACCTGTGAAGCCTCACCCTTGAATAAAATGGCGGTGGCATTGGTAGGAGTCATTATTGTCTTTCCTTGATTAGTCAGATTTGCAACCCATACTCATATTACTTAGATTATTTTTTAAAATCAGGAGTTTCACTTTTAATTTTAGGCACCAAGAGAATGAAACGCTAGATCTCATGGAAATCCTTTACATAATTCAAGGACAATGAAGTCAAAAGTGGACAGTGAACTCAAAAGTGATGGGGGTGACTGGACACAATAGTCTATTCCTTTAGTCTTAGTATTTAGGATCTGAGGCAGGGGGATTGCAGTAAAATTAAGCCATATAGCAAGAACCTGTCTTCATATATATGTAATATGTAAACATAAATATATGTTCATATTAGTTACTATTTCATATACTTATATAATTTATATATATTTTTGAAACAGGTTCTCTTGTATCTGACTTCTAACATGCTATGTACCCAAGGATGGCCTTGAACTCCTTATCCTCCTGTCCCAACCCCCAAGTGCTGGGATTACAGGAGTGTGCCAACATGCCCAAATTGGAGTGTTTGTTACTATTAAGCAGAATATTATATGGTGGTTGCCAGTCCAAGAGGCAGACACTAAGCACTTCTGCCCTTTGTTCTTGATATCAGAGTCAAGATGGGCAAGACAACATATACTAGATGAAACCATATTTCGACCACACAGAAAAGAGAGCAACCTCATCTTCAGGAGCATGTATTAGTCCCTGCTGACCAGCTGGTCCCACCACAGCAGCAAACTCAGGGCAGCTGGCTGTGTACATTGCTCTTGTCCTGCTGTCGTAAAACTTCTGTCCCCACCTTGTGGAAGACATGTTAGGTTCACCCTAGTGCCGTAGAGCACACATGTATACGCAGAATAAAGGAGCCAGCTCTGGGCTCTCAGAAGAGATACTTGGCCCAAAGTGATAATCACAGCACAGTTTTTGTACTCCAGACCCAGAGTCCTTTTTTTATTTAATTAGATCAATTAATTAATTTGTTTATTTATTTATTAGTTTTTCAAGACAGGGTTTCTCTGTGTAGCCCTGGTGATTCTGGAACTCACTCTGTAGACCAGACTGGTCCAGAGTCCTTTTTTTTTTTTTTTTT
>NW_022196911.1:117966705-117980216 GCF_008632895.1 Mastomys coucha | reverse complement strand
TTTATTTATTTATTTATTTATTAGTTTTTTAAGACAGGGTTTCTCTGTGTAGCCCTGGTAATCCTGGAACTCACTCTGTAGACCAGACTGGCCTCCAATTACAGAGATCCGACTGCCTCTGCCTTCTGGGTTTTGGGATTAAAGGTACTCACCACCACACCCAGCTGCATTTTTAAATTTTATGTATATGGGTGTCTTGTCTGCATGTGTGTCTGTGTACCATGTGCATGGCTGGTGCTCATAGAAGTTAGAAGGTGTTAGACTCTCCTGGAACTGGAGTTACAGACAGTTGTTAGCCTCCATGAGGGTGATGGGAAACGAGCCTGGGTCTTCTAGAAGAGCAGCTAGTGCTCTTAATCACCGAGCCGTTTCTCCATCACGCCCCAAAGTGCACTCTTAAATGCCACATGGGTGTTGAAAAACCATTCATGAGACTGCCTTGCCCAAAAGCTGTAGACTGAATGTTTTGTGTTCCCTCAGAATTTATACATAGAGTCACCAATCCCAGCATAACTAACTTGGGGACAGTGCTTTAAAGGATGTAATTAATATTAAATGAGCTCATGGGGTAGGGCCATAATCCAAGAGGATTACCAAGTGACTCCATAAATAGAGACTCCAGAAAAAGCCATGTCCAGACATACCAGGCAATGAGTTCTCTACAGACCAGAAACATGAGATCCCTTGGCAACCTAACTCTTCTGTCACTGATCTCAGGTATTCACTCTCGAGATGTATGAAGATTAACTTTCTGTTGTTAAGAAAGTGCAGAAGAATGGCACCTCAAGTCAATTAACACACCAAAGAAACAACAGCAGGTCATGGATAATGGCAGGTGCTGGCATTACCACATGTGCATAATGAGACAGTTGTGCCTTTAATGTTAAAAAAGGAAAATTTGGGAGCTTAGTTAAGAGCACTTGCTGCTATATCAGAGAATCCAGGCTCAATTCCCAATACCCACATGGCAATTTACAACAGTCTGTAACCTCAGTTCCAAGGACTCCACCTCCTCTTCTGGCCGCCATGCATGTGATTCATATATACTCATTTAGGAAAACACTCATACACATAAAAATAAATAATTTTTTAAAGTCAAGCTTAAAAATATCTATAGGGAAGAAGAAAGTGCCAAAGACACTTGGTAAAATGATAAAAAAAAAAAAAAAAGAAGCTTGTTTAAGTTAAAAACAATAGTTGCATAATGAAATCTCAAGGTGGGGGCAGACTGTTTAATCTTGGGTGGCCTCTGCATAGACTAACCTGGCCTCAAACTCTCAGAGATTTATCTGCTTCTGCTTCTGAATGTGATATTAGAGGCATGCACCACTATGCCTAGCTTCAGAGTGAAATCTGTGGCTTTTAGGGTGTGGGGTGAGCTTGGTTTTATTTGTTTGCTTTTTGTTTGGTATTTTGTTTTGTTTGGGTGTGGTTTTTGGAGACAGGGTTTCTCTGGATAGCTGTCCTGGAACTCATTCTGTAGACCAGGCTATCCTTGAACTCAGAGATGGGCCTGTGTCTTCCTTTCCACCACCACTCAGCTCAGAATGGAGTCTTAATAGACCTATATGTAAATTATATGTAAACTAAACACAGAAGAGGAGAGAATCACTAAATAAAAGGTCAGGAAAGTTACTGATACTGTGGCATGCAGAATCTGAAAGGAAAATTAAGGGAGAGGTTAAAAGACATGAAGAACCAAAAAAGAAGTTTTTGTAAAGATGTAAGTGGACTTCCAGAAAATGGAAGGAAGACACAAACTAAAAAGGACTGGAAAAGAACAGGAAGCTAATCGGGGTGAGGGAACAATGTGGTGGGAACAGAGCCAATGCATTGTGTTCACCATCACCTTAACAACATATCGTGAAGTTCATTCCGTAATAGCCTCAATATGTTTCAATATGACTTCCAGTGGCCAGAGAAAAATGATGAGCCCTAAGATTGAACCTACTAAGAGCTGAGACAGAATTTGGAAAGCTTTTGATCTCTTTTATACTGACTGCGCCTAAAGATATCGAAAAACTAAAGTTGGCAATGAGGGCCCTAGGCTTTGAACCCAAGAAAGAGGAAACCCAGAAAATGATAAATGAAGTTGATAAGGAAGGGACATGAAAAACGAACTTTAGTAACTTATTTTTAAGATTTATTTATTTATTTTATGTGTATGAGTATACTGTAGCTATACAGATGGCTGTGAGCCATCATGTGGCTGCTGGGAATTGAACTCAGGATGGCCCCACTCACTCCAGTGTAATATACTGTAACTGTACAGACACACCAGAAGAGGGCGTCAGATCTCATTACAGGTGGTTGTGAGTCATCATGTGATTGCTGGGATCCAAACTCAGGACCTCTGGAAGAGCAGTTAGTGCTCTTAACCCCTGAGCCATCTTGCCAGCTCCTTTAGTAACTTTTTGACAGTGATAACTCAAAAAATGTTCACGAAAAGCACCAAAGAAGAAATCCTGAAACTCCTCAAGCTCTTCAATGATAATGAGACTGGGAAAATATCATTCAAAAATCTGAAGTGTGTGGCCAAGGAGTTCAGGGAGAGCTTTACTGATGAGGACCTGCAGAAGAAGATGAATGAAGATGGTAGAGATGAAGATGCTGTGGTAAATTGTGAGAGTTCCTGCACATCAGGAAGTGCCAGCCTCTATCGACCAGGGTTTCTTTTTATACAGCAAGCACATGTGACTAAGTTTAGTGTCTGCTAATGTGTGAAACCTGGCTTTTAAGAATACCGCCATCCACCCCCAGACCTCCAGAGTAACTTTAGCTTTGATCTTGAATCTATTTTGGACCTTTGAGAGTGTTCTTTGATATTAAGTTCTTTGTGCATTTACCTGCTGGTTAATTCAAGAGGTCAGGACAAGAGCACACATAGTGGGTAAAAGGTCTCAAAGTGTGACTACAGCCACTCCATCTGCCATTACTTCACACTGCGCATATATTTCCACACAGATGCAAACTACAATGTATCTATGTCATCATGAGCAGTGGGAGTTCTGAAAACAGTTCTGGCTTTTAGTCGACAGTTATAAAACCCAAAGGATGTTCGCTGTGGTGTTTGGATGTGTGATGGTGCACTTGCTTTGTTTTTAAAATAGAACCCTTCATAGTTTAAACCCTCAAAAAAAGGAACCTGACATGCTCTAGACTGATAAAATACACCATCTCTCTGATTTAAGGTCCCAGAAATATCACTGCTTTTTTTTACTCTGCGTCTTTAAAGTTGAGGCTGGCCTCCAATTCTTTATGTGAGTTCACTGTTGCTGTCTTCAAACACCAGAAGAGACCATTGGATCTCATTACAGATGGTTGTGAGCCACCATGTGGTTGCTGGGAATTGAACTCAGAAGTTCTGGAAGCACAGTCAGTGCTCTTAACCATGGAGCCATGTCTCCAGCCCCTGGCCTCCAATTCTCCAACTTTTGATCCTCCTTGCCTGAGTCTTTTAGGTGCTGGGATGGTACACACACACACACACACACACACACACACAGTGTGCAAGTCTGTGAGAAGGTATGTGCACATGTGTCTAAGAAGTGCCAGTGCCTGCAGAGGCCAGAAGTATTGGATGCCTCTGAAGCTGGAATTACAAATCTTTGCAAGTTTTCAGAAGTAGGTACAGGGAAATGAACCCAAATAACTGCTGAGCCCTCCTTCTAGCCCTACAGAAACACTGGAAATGAAAAGATGTCCATTCTTAGGCAAATAGCAGTCAAGTAATAAAATACCCAAAGCAAAGGAAGTCTGTAATATGAATAACAAAGATGTCAAAAAGGATTAACATCTGTTCCCTCTGGAAGCCAAAAGATAGAGGACAAATAGACTATAATCAAAAGAAAACAACTTCCCCAGGGAAAATATGTTTCCAAAAATGAAAATGAAATAAAAAAAAAAAAACACTTTTTAAGCTGAGAGCTATGGCTATCATGAAGTTAACATGAAGCACCTTTATTTCTGGTGATGCTGTTTCCTACCATCCTAAAGGAAAGCCTGGGGGAATTAGTGCTCCCTTCAGTGCTCCTCTCCTACCACAGGGATCTCAGGTCATGAGGCTTAGTGGCAGATGTCTCTATCCACTGAACCATCTAGCAACTCTGGCTTTGTATTTCTGTTTTTCTTTTTTCTTTTTTAAAGACTTATTTATTTATTTTATGTGTATGAGTACACTGTAGCTGTACAGATGGCTGTGAGCCATCATGTGGCTGCTGGGAATTGAACTCAGGACAGCCCCACTCACTCCAGCTTAATATACTGTAGCTGTCTTCAGACGCACCAGAAGAGGGCGTCAGATCTCATCACGGGTGGTTGTGAGCCACCATGTGGTTGCTGGGATCCGAACTCAGGACCTCTGGAAGAGCAGTCAGTGCTCTTACCCACTGAGCCATCTCGCCAGCCTGGCTTTGTATTTCTTGACCTGAAGCAGTGATTATAACTGAAGTTGCCACTTTATACCTTTCTATTAAATGATACATATATGTATAATCATGCTCTTCCCCATGAACTTAGTGCATTTCATCATTTAAAAAAAAAAAAAAAAAGGCCAGACAGGTGATGATTGGACACACTCAGGAGGCACAAACAGGCAGATCTCTGAATTCAAGGTCAGCTTGGTGTGAGGAGCAAGTTTCAGGATAACTAGGTCTGTACAGAGAAACCCTGTCTCAAGAAAATTATGTATGTGTGTGTGTGTGTGGGTGTGCATATGCATATGTATATGTATAAATTCTTTGTGCTTCTTTGGTTTGTTTTTGTTTTTGTTTTTGTTTTTTTGGTTTTTCGAGACAGGGTTTCTCTGTGTACTCACTGAACAGAGTACTCGCTGTCCTGGAACTCACTCTGTAGACCAGGCTGGCCTCGAACTCAGAAATCTGCCTGCCTCTGCCTCCCAAGTGCTGGGCTTAAAAGTGTGCACCACCACCACCCAGCTTTCTTTGGGTTTTTGTTGTTTTTTAAGATAGGATTTCTCTGTGTAATAGCCCAACTGTCCTGGAAGTCTCTTTGTAGACCAGACTGGCCTTAAAATCATGGATTCACCTGCCTCTGCCTCCTAAGCACTGGAAACAAAGGCATATTTCCAGGAGCCAGCCCCGACTGGGTGTTTCTTCTTCCTTGTCAGTTCTTCTTGAGGCAGTGGAGGGAGAAGAGCATGGGTGGGGGTAAGAGTCCTACGATTTCTGTGGTAAGACCTAGTCTTATGATTTCTGGGGTAAGACCTAGTCTTATGATTTTTGGGGTAAGACTTAGTCTTATGAGATATTTAGGGTTGCTGTATAATAAAAAGTTTACTTATCTAAGTCTAAGTTACTATGATATTGTAGCTGACCTGCCTTCTGTGATCCTCTGAGGCCAGAAACTGCAGTTTCTGGCATTTAGCACCTCTTCCTCAAGCCACAAAGGATTAAGTAAATAGCCTTTGTTCTATCTCAGCAGGAACTGCTGGGCTCTAACTTTCAGCCTGCTAGTCAGATGTCTCAGGAAAAGAAGACACTTAGAGAAGTGATTATAGAATTTATTACTTAGTTGTAAAAAGTTTTCTATGAAAGCTATCTAAGGGGAAAATTGAAAAGATCCTAAGTGGGGAAAAGGAAAAATTCTCTAAGTGGGAAAAGGGAAAAGATTTTACTCTATCTAACTCTACCTCATCTCTTTGTCCCCAGTACTTATACATCTTTCAGAATACATGATCACATGTTACAAAGTTCATCACAAGTTCACACCAAAAATCAAATCATAGATTTATTTATTTAGGTTTTTCAAGATAGGGTTTCTTTGTGTAGCCCTGGCTGTCCTGGAACTCACTCTGAGGACCAGGCTGTACTCGAACTCAGAAATCTGCCTGTCTCTGCCTCTCAAGTGCTGGGATTAAAGGCGTGCGCCACCACTGCCGGGTCAAATCATAAATTTAAGTAGAAGTTTACAATAGCAAATGTTTACATGCATATCCATTAGGAGTAATTATCTAGCTAAATATCCATCACCCGTTTCAGCCTCACAGGTTCCCTGAAGGTTTAAGATAATACCTAAGTTTTAAGTGAGGTTTTATATAGATGAACCCAGTCAATATTTTATCTTCTGTCCTAGCACCTATAATAAATCATTAGTACCTCTTTTATGACCTTTGGTTAATTGTTTTACAACCTCTTGGAATGTGCTCTGAGTAGGAGAAAATCTGGTTACCATCTAAGAGCAATTAACTGCTGACACTTGGGAGACTGGCAGAGTTCTCATTGCAGTTTTGACTATCAGAAAAGGACCTAATAGCAGTCCAAAGAGCTTAATAATCACAGATATAATTTTAGGAATTCTTATAAGATCATCATTAAGACTTAAGTCATCTATTTGTCTATATGGCATCACTACAAGACGGTGCATCTTCATGGATCTGCAGAGATCTGCTTCAAAGGGGTGTTCTACTACTTAGTGATTCTTATATATGTTTAATAATAACAACAGGAAAAGCGTATTAATAGCAGGATTCTTTCCTAAAATTAGTTCCTCACAGCCTTGCTTAATGAGGGCACAACTGTCACAGATTATATAATAATCCGAAGCAGGCATTTCAGGATGATCACCTGCTAGTTATTAAGTTGTCCTATTATGGCTCCTGACAGCATATGCCACCACACCTGGCTCATAAATTATTTTTTATCGAAAAAAAAAATGTTGTGCAATATATTTTAAACATATTTTCCTTATAAATTTTCTTTAAAATTTTAAAAGAAAGATGGTAAGAGTTTATTTTTATCTTAACTGTGTGTATTTGTCTGTGTAGGTGCGTGGAAGTGCATATGCTCATGGAGGTTGGGGCTATCACAAACCCCTGGAGCTGGAGGTACAGTGAGTTGTGAGCTGCACAGCACGGGTGCTGAGAATTTCACAGGCCCTCTGCGAGAGCAGTACAAGCTCTAACCACTGAGTTATCTCTCCAGCTCCTTTCAAAGTTTTTATTACATTATTTATGTCTATGGATATGTATGTGCATGTTACATTTGTGCCATGGTTTATACGTGGAACTCCTACTAAGGAGTTAGTTGTTTCCTTCACATTATGTGGGTCCCAGGATCAGTGACAGGTCATTAGCTATGGCAGCCAGCAACTTTGACCATGGAGCAAACTTTACCAACCCAAATATGCAAATTCTATAAGTGCTTTTCATTGACTTTATCTTCTAAACCCATGCTGAATATATATAACAAGAACATGCATTTGTCAGACAAATTTGTTTTTTTTTTTTTTTTTTTTTTTTTTTTTTTTTTTTTTTTTTTTTGGTTTTTTTTTGAGACAGGGTTTTTCTCTGTAGCCCCGGCTGTCCCGGTACTCACTCTGTAGACCAGGCTAGCCTCGAACTCGGAAATCCGCCTGCCTCTGCCTCCCAAGTGCTAGGATTAAAGGCGTGCGCCACCACCGCCCGGCTGTCAGACAAATTTGTATTTATTCATTCTTGAGAAAAAATTTACAGTTGTTTTTGATTAAAGACGTTTCTATTGTTGTTTTAATTTTCTTTTGTTTGGGATTTGTTTTGTTTTGTTTTTTGATTTTTTGTTTTTCGAGACAGGGTTTCTCTGTATAGCCCTGGCTGTCCTGGAACTCACTCTGTAGATCAGGCTGGCCTCGAACTCAGAAATCCGCCTGCCTCTGCCTCCAAGTGCTGGGATTAAAGGCATGCGCCACCATCGCCTGGTTTGTTTGGGAGTTTTAAAAAATTCCCTGTGAACAGCCAGCCTCAAACTATTGGTAACTTTGGTAGGCTCTAATGGGACCCCAGAACATTCCCAAATCCCTGGTTGCATGACTTTTCCCAGGAGATGTAAAACCAATGTCTGTCTATTCAAGAATAGGTGCTAGAGAACAAAAGAGCGGTTCTTCTCCCCTCTCTCTCATGGATCAGCTGATGTGATCCATGAGGGCGGGGGAGCAGTGCCCACACCTGGACCAGCTATCAGGAAGCAGATCAAATTTATTTGGGGTGATTCAAGGCTTATTCAGTTTGGGGGGAGTGAGTGTAGGAACATCCAGGATGGGCAATGGTCATTGGCTGAGGGCTTAGGGTACCAAAACTGCTGATTAACATAGAGAAGCATTTCGGGAATATCAGGTATTGGCTGAACAGGTTCTTATCAGGAGAAAGGAAATTGGCCCCGTAATCTAACTAAGTGACAATGCTTCAGATAGTAACTTATAAAGTGATGTCGATGAAGGTCCCTGCACAGCAAGCTGGCAGCTCCATGGAAGAGACTCTTCTACCCTTAAGAGTCGCTAGCTACTTAGATAACCTTGAAAGGGGCTTTGTGACTCTTACAACCTTCGTAAGCTTCCTGGGTCTTAAAGTCTCTTGAACTTCAGGAATCTTAGGATCCCCACTCTTTCCTTCCGGGAGGAAATGTTTCAATTAACAACAAATACTACACAATACTCTACCGGCTTCTTCTGACTCTTAAATTCTTTCTGTTTCTCCTTCTGCAATGTTCCCTTGGCCTTGGAGAATATATTACAAAATGGATGGTTAATTATTTTTTGCTATTTACAACTGAGGCTGGTTATATGTCTCTACAATACCCATGTCTTGCTAAATAAAAATGAAGTTACATTAATAACCCAGACTAACAAAAACAGTAATTTATAGACATAAACACAAATATTCAGAAGACAATTTGACACTTATCACACCCATTTAACAAAGCGATAGTAATAACTTTTCCATTAGAGCTTGTGGCATCTCTAGCCACAAGCTTTTTGCCCTGGCTTTAAGTATTATAGCTCTGCTCTGGAAGGGGTAGGTTTCCCCCATTGAAAATGTTACAGCTCTGCTCTGGGAGGTATCTTGGCAGTTAGGAACCAAGGGATACCACAAAGTCACACGCCACCACAAACCACACAAGACTTATTTGGCGGGGAAAACACAGGAGGGTGGCTGTAGAGAGGATCTCCTGTGCACTTTCTGAAAGCATTCACCTGTAACTAAAAACAAAACAAAACAAAACAAAAAACTACCGCCAATGAGGTGAGGCAGGAAAAAGGAGGTGGGAGTTCTAGCAGAGAGGGGCTGGGGGATTTGAGGAGATTTGCTCTGAACTCTGAGGAAACTGATCCATGAGACTGAGAAGATAACCAGCCATGTGGCGTCATAGAATAAACAGAACCTGAGGAGAGGAAACCAAACACGTGGTAGGACTTAGAATAGAATAAACAGGTAATTAAGTTATGAGCTGGTCAGTGAGCAAGCAATCCTTTTGGCCTAAGTATTTATTTATGAAATAGTAAGTCTCAGAGTCATTATTTCTGGGAACAAAGAAGGCAGGTAGAAAACCATAAGGTTATAGGCGGCTGCCTCTACTTGGGTGAGAAGCCTCAAGGAGCTGGGCAGATGGCAGGCTTTATATAGGGTTTCTTGGGGGGGTGGGAGGAGCTTTCCAGGGAGACCTGAGATTGGTGGAATTTTGTGGCCTGATCTTGGAGAAAACTTCCGGATTGGTGGGATTTCATGCTCAAGGATTGGTGGAATTCTGTTCCTTGGCCTGGTCTTGGTATCTAGTCGGCAGGGTCTGGTGTACTTTCCTTCGCTCTGGCCTTTTTATGAAGTACGGGCTACACACTGGCTACAGTCGCAAATATGGGTTTCCACCAGTGTGGGTGACCTTAAATTCAGTGGGAAATTGATCGGTTGAATGTGTAACAGCCACATCACTATTGCACCTGTGGACACTTTTTGACTGTCATGGCAACCCAAAACCACGCAGGATTATTGACAACAATTCTTCCCCAGTAGTTTACACAATGCCTTCCAGTATTATGAAAGACAGCAAATAGAGAGGATGTTGCCAGCACAGTCAAGCTTGATTTCTCCATATCTTGAAATCAGAAAATGCAGTGTCTTCAGCTCTAGTGTTGTCGTTTAGTTCTGGCACACAGTCAATAGGACTGGCAGCAGCCTCTATGATTTGGGGTGGGGGGAGGGCTCAGGAGCCTTCCTGGCCAACAACGACAAGGAGGTAGCCCACCTCTGGCACTGCACTTCTACCTAATTATTATAGCTTCTGGGAATGTTTCTCCACCCACATAGGAAGACTTCATTCAGACCCTTAAACCATGGTTTTCACTTTCCTTCCAGAAGTTCTCCAAATCTGTAAGGCAGTCAAGGGTTAGTGTCATTCAACAACAACAAACCCAAACAAACAAACAACAAAAGTCTTTTTACAGACGATAGACAGGATCTGACTGTTCCCTCCTCTCTGTTCTGTTCCAAGCAATTGTCAATTGATTTTGAGATTCAGTAGTTAAGGGGTAAAAACAAAGTTAACAAGGTCCAATATAGTATAAAAAGATCTTATTTGTTTCAGTTGTTCTGCCAAAAACATATCAGAGAACAAAGAATGGATAGGAGACTGTATTAATTAATTTCCTTATTCATGTGACCAAATACTTGACAAAAAGCAGTGGTTTATTATTATTATTATTATTATTATTGTTATTATTATTATTATTATTATTAATTACTGGAAGAGAGTTTATTTTGGTTCACAGTTTGAAGCTCACATCATAGCAGGGAAACCATGGCGACGGGTTTGAGCCAGCAGGTAACACGGCAGAGGAAGTGAAGGAGGACAATGGATGAACAGCAGCATTCCTGCTAGGATGCTGCCATAGAATACCCGCTCTCTGGACATCTGGTGCTACTAGCCTGGCTCAGAACCACACTTCTGTTTGTCATGCCTGACACTAGAGCTGGCTTCTTGGGTCTGGCAGACTCCTTACATGACTAACTCTGATCTTGGCCTATCAGTCACATCTGGCTGCTGAAAGGGCCCTAGGATAGGTGAATAATCTCTACACCAAATGGGCTTAAGATACATTTTTTTCATGTCAACAGTGGGTGTGGCTAAGTGGGTGAGCATGTGTGTATCCAGGTCAGTGGACAATTTTCTGGAGTCAGTTCTCTTCTACCACATGGGTTCTGCCAGTCATGAGCTTGGCAGCAAGTTCCTTTACTAAACCATTGTGCTGTCTTGCTGGTCCCCCAAGTGCATTTTCTTGCAAGAGATAACTGTTTACTGTTCCAGTTAGATTACAGTGGAGCTTTGCTGGAGAGAACAGTTGGTCAGAAACCCATGTACTAGGGGCACAGCCAGCCACTATGAGGACACATAATGGAGTCTGTGGGCATGCACACACTACACTATAAACGCTTGAAGTAGCCTCTTTCCTGACCATGCAAATCTATAGTGAAGAGATCTCACCCAGTGTCTACCTGATTACTCTGGCCATCTAGGGGCATCATGTTGGTTGTAGGGATCATGGGCACCCAATAATGTTCTGCAGCAGGGCTCTAGCCAACCCTTTACTCACCACAAGGTCCACAGCAGATGTCAGCAACATCTGGATGGGCCACACAGGCAGTCCCTGTTCAGTATTTGCCAGATGTCAGTCAGAAGTACAATGAGGTGTAAGAGAAGCTTTCAGAGCACTGGGAAATTTTAATAGGCTCTGGACCCACCTGGACTGATCTGTTTGGAAGGAGCATGGGTGGAATAGGGTAAACTGTGAGCAGAAACCAGATAGGGAAAGCTTGAAGGCAGGCTTTCAGATGGAGGAGTGGGTCCCCCGGTGAGGCAGGAGTTGGGGTGGGCTGCCCAACTGTGTATGAGAAGTGTTGACATGGACAGGGGGCAAGAGCTCTGAAAGCAGCTTCACACTAAAATGGATGGATCTTGTGGCAGGGCTCTGGGACTTCTAGGGCACCCACAGGTTAGTTTTGCTTAAAATAGATGTTCTTTCTATAGCAAGAGAGCAACTGGAGTATGGTGATGAATTTCGGTGAGTCACCAGCCAGCACACACCCACTCTGTTCTCAGCTGTTAATTTCTATTTACTTCTCCACAGAAGGGAAGAGAAAAATAGAGGGAGTTTGTTTGTACAAGCCCTTGGTTTAAGATAAATGCGGTCAATCCATATTTACAGTTCTTAGATATATTTTTATTTTGGCACCAGAGAAAACTGCAAAAGGGATACTTTTTTTATAGTCAGTGGAAATAAAAATCTCATTTATGCAAAGGTATTTCTTGCATATGGCCTGAAATTTCTCCATTTTCTACAATAAGGGACCTCCTGCCTGAAATTGTGCTTTAGACCAGAGGAAGGGGAATGATGTCACAACACACAAACTGCTCTGCAAATTACAGAGCAAGCTTTCTTCAAAGATAAAACCCACATCTTGAAGATCTTAAAACAGCCAAACAGTTCCTGTGTGAGCTTGAATTCTACCCCTTCCTAAATACGATAAGGCAAAACATCCACATAGAAACCTGTACAAGATAGTCCTAGCAGCTGGATGCATGATAAATGGACAAACATTTATATAAAGAAGGCAACTCTGACCTGCATAAACCTTGAGGACATCATGCTAAGTAAAATATACCAGATAGAGGTTTCTGGAGTGAGCACTGATAGAGGTGAAAAGTTGAATGGGAGCGACCAGAGCTGGAGGAGGGGAATTGTTCAGTTAGTGATTAGTGGACACAAAGTTTCAGCTTGGAGAGATGGACAAGTTCTAGAAATTGCTCTTAGTAATGGTTAATAATAGCATGATGTGCCTAGTATAACTAAACAACAGTTAAAATGGGCTAGGGATGTAGCTCAGTGGTAAAGCACTTGCTTGGAATATGTGAAGTTCTAGGATAGAATCCCCAGCATAGAAAAAAATAAGGTTAAAATGAAATTTTTCATGTTAGATATATTTTGCTACAAAGCTAAGGCTACCCTGGCTATTTATTTAGATAGGATCTCACTAGATAGTCCTGGCTGGACCTGAAATATATATATCAGGCTCAATTCACAGAGGCCTGCCTGCATGTGCCTCTTGGGTCCCAGGGTTAATGGTGTGCACCATCATGCAAGGCAAAGCTAACTTGCTATATTAACCAGCTCTAGAGATGCAACCCTGGTGGTTCTCCACGCATGTGGCTTCTCTGAGCCACTGTTGCTTCTGGTATCAGTGGGAGTTTAATTTGTCCTTACCCTGAGGTTTGTTTAGAGGTACGAAGGGTGATCCAGGCCAGGATACCCTGTTCATTAGCCAACCTTATTTTCCACCCCAAACAGCCACCACAGACTCTACTACCTAGTACAAACTAAAAGCAAGAGGTAGCCACCTGTTGTAGAAAATATTTAATCTCAATGGCGGGGGGAGGGGGGGTTGGAAGGGGGGAAGGTCTTCCCTGCCTTTGATCATTCAGTTCCTGGATAAAAGACACGCAACTTTTATTATTATAATAAGCCTTAATCAACACTAGAGCTGGGCAGATATCTACCCTCTATGTGATTAGAATCTATTTACCCATCAATAACCACGTATTATATAACTTGCCATCTGGGCTGCTCTTAACCCAAATTGGCCAGCCTTCGTGGCTGTGTATTCATCACTTGCTTACCCTATAGTAGCTTCCTTCTCTCTCTCCTTTCTTCTCCCCCTCAGGTCTCCTCAGATACCAAGCCAGGGAACACAA
>NW_022196911.1:117940788-117966609 GCF_008632895.1 Mastomys coucha | reverse complement strand
GCCAATCTCTCTTCTGCCCAACTATTGGCTGTAGGCATCTTTATGCACCAATCAGGGATAACCTGGGGATTGGGGGTATGAACTTGGGTATGTGCAGACTCAATCACAGCCAGGCCTTGGGAGCCAGTTTTTAGCATTAGAATACAAGCAAAAGACCAAGCTTCAACAGCCACCAGAATCCCAGCTTTGTTTTCTTTTTATTTTAAACTTGAGCCAAAATGTATGAAACAGAGATTTTGAGTTTACCATTTTCATGTATATTTTTCAGTGATGTTATATAAACATTTTTTGTGGTTACCACTGAGGAGAGGGAAGAGAGTATGGACGCCAGGATTGCTACTTGGTTTCCTACACTGCATAGTTCAGCTCCCTCATCCAGCTACAATCATCTGCCCCTGATGTCAGAAAAGCTGGGATTCAGATAGATGCCCTCTATCTGTCCCAAAAGCTAAGAGCACCCTGTGAAAAGCTGGCTGAGGCGACAGTGGCACATGCCTCCCGGCCCAGGGTCTCTAGGAAGCTCCATGCTTCATAACCTTTGCTGTTCTCAGTGGATCTCACAATCCTTTCCCACCATTAGCATCTCTATGGATGAAACATCTGCACCTTTAATCCCAGTGCCCAGGAGACAGAAGCATTTGTATCTCTGTAAGTTAGAAGCCAGTCTAGCCTACAGAGAGAGTTCCAGGATAGCCAGCATTACATGAAGAGATCCTGTCTTGAAAAAAAAAAAAATCAATCATGTTGAAGCTGTAACCTCAGTGTGTTTGTAGAGGGAGGCTTTGAGAAAAAAAAAAAAGAGGTTAAATTTGGTTGTGATGGTGGAGACACATATCCTATAGGATTAGTGGTCTCACAGGAGAAGGAAGAAAAGCTAGGCATGGAGACAGAATTCTCCGGCATTTGATGAACAAAGACAGAAGACTAAGTTCCATGTGGATTTAGACTACATTGTAAGACTCTATCTCAGAAGGCAAAACCCAAACAAGAAAAAGAATGGAAGGAGACCAAGGGGAAGAGAAGGAACAGTTTCTGGGGAAAGGGAGAGAAGCTTTGTAAAGAGAAAATAGAAAGACACCATCTAAAAGCTAAGAGGACTGGCTTCAACAAAAACCAAGCCTACCTTCATCTTGAGCTTGTAGCCTGCAGGCCAGTGAGAAATGATGGCTTGCTGTGTATAAGCCATCCAGCACTGGGAGTGGCTCTAACAGAGGCTTCTGATATTCATCCATTACCCTCCAATTTGCAAAAGTTGTACATTTATCACAGTTTCATAGAAGCAGCTTTGCTCTCCATTCTGACGTCTGCAGAGTTCTTCTCTTCTTGGGAAAGCATCGGTGCTCATACTATCTGACCTTGGGAAGGTGGTACATTTTATGGCAGATGGGTTTGGAGTCACAGTAGCTTGTGGTCTCAGGGGTCTGGACCTTCCCTGAACTGTCTTTAGGGACACCCACTATGGTCGTGACAAACTGGCCAGGGTTATTCCTGAGAAGACACATCCTAGGGCTCAGCTTTGGAATTGTGTCAGAAACAAGGCCTCTAATACAGGAAGTGGTTATGGAAAGTTCTCCCAGTCACCACAGGGACAAACCCTTGCGGACATAACCCTACTTAGCTCCTCCATCACAAGTTCCTTGCACAGCATATAGGTCCATAAATGCTTTTTTTTACCAGTAGAAACCCTGCACCTTCTTGGAATGCCTGTGTCTGTGGGCCATGCATCTCAACCTGGTAGAAATCATCTGGGATCCAACATATCACATCTGTGGAATCTACTCATTTCAGGAAACATCAACATGAACAAGTTTGACAAACAAACAAAAAAACCCAAAAAAACCAAACTCTCTTTTCTTTCCAGAAAATACTGCAAATTTTTCACCCAAAAAGTCAACCACTAGTTATACAAACAGACAAAAATAGATGTAGCAGATTCTATTGTTACCCTAGGGACTGGCAGAGCAGGCAATAAGCACCTTGGAGGAGCGTCAAGGGGACAGGATAAGGTGAACAGTCTTCAGACCATGTTGAAGCCTTTCTATTCTTTAGCTAGAGAAATCTAATATGTCTTCTACCATCTCCTGGAGTCCCTAGACAGACTGGAGTCTAGGTATCCACAGTTGTCTCTAGTCTTGAAAGTAAAGGCAGCTATAGATGGTATAGAGGTTCTATGGTTAATAACAAGCAGATGTGTATAAGTCCTGGGAGAGGACATGGCCCAGTATCCATGACCCCACTCAACTCCCCCATGGTAAATATTAACCTCCATATTGCCGAGTCATCTCCAACAGTGCTAAGGATCCATAACGCATGGCAAAATAGAATGAAAATAGCTGATGTGTAAAAGATAGCTCTCAAACCAGATGTTTCAAGTGGCATTCTGATGTGCCCCTAAGGATGGTTCCTGTGAGAAGGAAAGGGTACTGTCTAAAGAGAAAAGAAACATCTGTATGGGTTTTGATTTTTAATTTTACTGGCATAGGATTATAGCTCAGTGGTAGAGCATTTGCCTTACCTAGTATGTTTGAGCTTCAGGGTTCCATCACCAGGATATCTACCTCTACACACACACACACACACACACACACACACACACACACACACACACGAATTGCGTTTAACTTTTCTAAGTATCTCATAGTCTGGAGCCCGATAAAAAGCAACTTAATTGTAAAACTGAGTATGTTGTGTGCAGTACTTCTGAAGATTGGGTTCTGATTAGCCTGGGACACTGCTGCTCCCACATCCCAGTGCTGAGTGCTTCTGCCATCATGTCCTGTACCATTACTCAGGAGCTCATAGTCCTGTCCTGGATTCTTATATAAATAGAAGCTGACACATGCTTCTTTCAGCTCACTAAGAGATCCAGAAAGATGAAAGAGCTGGTGTCGAAAGCCTCTGAGACCCTAGATTCATGAGGTATGTAGGGGTAGGAACACAAGCAACACTGGTAAGTCAGACACAGGTCACATGTAAGCAGTTAAAACCCACAGAATCTGAAAGCTGAGTCTGATAGAAAGCAAGACTTCAAACCTTTCAGAGTCACGCAGTCAGTAGGGATGACAGGTCAAAGTTTATTCCAAGGAAAATCAGGTGCCCTCAGACTGGCTCTCTGGAAATATACATGTAGCACTGTATGCTGATGCCGTTTGTATGGCTTCCTAGAACAAGGCTTGCATTCAAGCTCCTAAAAGCCCTAATGTGGGCATGGACCTGATAGAAAGGGCCAAGCTTTTGCAAACAAGAGTCTGGCCTATGTACATGTGGGTGCTGAACTGACACAGAGTGTTCCAGAAACACATTTTTTCTGACCTCCTCGACATGTCTTATCAATGAAGAAGAATGAGGCTGAAGCTTTGTTTTGTTTTGTTTTATTTTGTTTTGTTTTGTTTTGTTTTTTGAGACAAGGTTTCTCCATGTAGCCTTGGCTGTCCTGGAACTCACTCTGTAGACCAGGTTGGCCTCGAACTCAGAAATCTGCCTGCCTCTGCCTCCCAAGTGCTGGGATTAAAGGCAAGCGCCACCACCGCCAGTCAAGGCTGAAGCTTCAAACAGGCCAACGAGCACAGTTTCAGGGAGTATGGCAGTGGTTTGTGAGTGGAAGGATCACAATTTGGTCGACTTCAGTGGACATAGAGTTATAAGGACCTGGTAAGGGTAAGGAGTAGGTAGGGTGAATAAAATCCAGGTAAGGGATAGATGAGACAGCAAAAGTGGTGGAGGTTCTGCCCTACTCCAGCCATGGGCAGCAGTGGTCCCTACACTACCTCTGCTGTGTTCCAAAGTCTGAGCTAGTTCCCAGATCCTAACTGTTTGGAGTTCAAGACCATAAAAAAAAGACA
The DNA here is from genome assembly GCF_008632895.1 of Mastomys coucha. NCBI lineage: Eukaryota > Metazoa > Chordata > Mammalia > Rodentia > Muridae > Mastomys > Mastomys coucha. The sequence goes on along the minus strand of NW_022196911.1, from coordinate 117,962,767 downwards.
CTCGCTGGGCAGTGGTGGCACACTCCTTTGGGAGTGCAAAGGCAGGTGGATTTCTGAGTTCAGGGCCAGCCTGGTCTACAGAGTAAAAAAAAAAAAAAAAAAAAAAAAAAAAAAAAAAAAAAAAGACACTCAAACTCAATTTAAGTTATAATTAGCCAAATTTATTAAAGCTTTTAGCAAGGCTACAGACTCTAATCTAAATCAGAGATGTGCTGTGCAAATGCTAGTAAAGGAACAGCTTTTTTTCTTTCTTTTTCATTTCTTTTATTGTCTTTTTTAAAGATTTATTTATTTATTACATGTAAGTAGACTGTAGCTGTCTTCAGACACTCCAGAAGAGGGCATCAGATCTCATTGCAGATGGTTGTGAGCCACCATGTGGTTGCTGGAATTGAACTCAGGACCTTCAGAAGAGCAGTTGGTGCTCTTAACCGCTAAGCCATCTCACCAGCCCTGTTTTGTTTTGTTTTATGAAACAGAGTTTCTTTGTGTAGCCTTTGCTGTTCTGGAAGTAGGTCTGTAGACCAGGCTGGCCTCAAACTCACAGAGATCTACCTACCTCCTGAGTGCCAGGACTAAAGACGTGCACCCCACTGGAAGAGCTTTTAAAGGCAAAAATCCTGTTTTGTTCTGCCAAGATTAGATTATCAAGGTGACCTCAAAATAGTCCTTGATTATCTGCACAAGCAGGTTACAGAAGCCATAATTGGCAGTTTGTCATAGCATAACAAGCAGATAGTCATGGCTGTACATCTGAGTGGCAGTCAAGGAGTCAGAGATTCTGGGAACGTATCTGCCAGAGACAAATGGCTATTAGGAACCAAGATGGATGCCTAGCACAAAATGGGGTTTCTTTAGCCACCGCACTCACGCATTCAAAAAATGTGAGTGAGAGCAAAGCACCAGGATGAATACTTCCCAAGCATTCTGGGAGGCAAAGTTCTCTCTCTCTCTCATCTAGGAGAGGGACATGTGCTGAGAGATGAGCCTTCCTCACCTAAGCTCAGAGTGTGAAAGTGGTGTCTTCTTAGATCTGAAGCATGAGCAATCTGGGCCCTTTGGAAACAGATAATATTCTGGTTCCCTAGGCTTTCCTTCAGTGGTACCTGAGGGGGACACTTAGAGGGAGATGACCTGGAGCTTTCGTGAGGGGGCAGCAGATGTGAAAGGTAATGTTAGTCTGGGAAATGCTTCCTCCATATCCACCCAGCCTCTTCCAGCCAAGAGCCTCTTCCTCTCTAGGCCTAATTAGCCAAGCCCTGAACAATATCTTCAGGTAGGGATTCCATTACATGTGTTCTGAGAATGCAGGGACTCAAGCATAGCAAAGCCCTTCCCTTTGGTTGATGACCAGCGCTGCATACCTCCTCCCTACCCAGTACCATTGACTGGCTCAGAGGCACACATGGTTAACTACCAGTGCAGTGGATCTTTTGGAGATGGAGCTTGAGCAAATCATGTTATTTTGTCCCCACAAGACAAAACTATGAGCCATGCTTTCTCTTCCAAGAGGGAGATAGTATCTGAAAACAGGGCAGGAGGAACAAGTAGGACTCTGACACTCCTTGGCAGGTTGTGTCCAGCTCTTTCCATTATGTAGCCATCAGCCTTCTCCATCAGAAGCCTTTTCAGTCAGTCTTCTTTATCTCCATTAATTAATTAATTTATTCACTTTACATCAAGATTGCTGCTCTGCCTTCTCCCAGTTCCCCCCTCACAAAGTCCCTCTCCTTCTCCTTTGGGAGGGTGGAGGTCCCCCTAGGTATCCTCCATCCTGGCACATCAAGTCTCTGCAAAACTGGGTCCATCCTCTCCCACTGAGGCTAGGCAAAGCAGCCCAGTTAGGGAAAAGTGATCCACAGACAGGCAACAGCTTTAGGAACAGCTCCTGCTCCAGTTGTTGGGGAACCCACGTGAAGATTGAGCTGCACATCTGCTACATAAGTACGGGTGGTCCAGGTCCAGCCCCTGTATGCTCTTTGGTTGGTAGTTCAGTCTCTGAGAGCCTCCAAAGGTCCAGGCCTCTAAAACCCTTTCATTCTCAGACTTGAATTAGAGTCTGCCCTCATGACTTCATCTTAGTTCATTAGCTGTGCAAAAATCCCGTTTCAGAATAACATCACATTCACAGATACTGCAGGTTAAAATTCTAGTATCTCTCTTGGGAGGTCCATTTAGACATGGTTGGTGTCTTAGATTTTATTGCTGTGAAGAGACACCATAACCAAGGCAACTCTTATAAAAGAGAACATTTAATTGGGGCTGCCTTACAGTTTCAGAGGTTCAGTCCATTATCATCAGGGTGGGAAGCATGGCAGCAGGCAGGAAGACAGTGCTCGAGGGGAAGAGAATTCTACAACTTGATCCAAAGGCAGCCAGAAGGAGACAGTGTCACATTGGCCAGACTTGAGCATATATATGAGATCATCCATCCTAGCTGGGCAGTGGTGGCTGATGCCTTTAATACCAGCACTCAGGAGGCACAGACAGGCAGATCTCAAGACCAGCCTGATCTATAAAGCCATTTCCAGGACAGCAAGAGCTACTTAGGGAGATCCTGTCTCAAAAAACCCTATCTCAATTACCCATTCTAAACTGGCAACCATATCTTGTAATCAGGGCTTATTATCATCAACTCATTTGAAAGGACAGTGTTCCTGCAGAGAGGACACAGTCACCTTGCGCTGAGTCCAGCCTGCTCTGAGCCAAACCCGCCTTTTTCTGAATTACAGCACAGTCATGGCGCTTAGAACAATGTTCACAAACACTTTTGTAATTTTCTTCCACTGCTCTTTATTTTTCATCCGGAAACAGAGAGGACTCACGAGTGCAAGAGGTGCTTCTACTTCAGGGTGTATAAAGATATAGGTAGCAGAGATGCTAAACTATGATTACTCTAAATAACTTAGTTCCTACTGGTGAGATGCTCCTCAGCAGAGAGCAGATCTTGTTGAGAGTAGTCTACTGCTCCCTTGGAGTGAAGAGATCAAAGACAGGTGCCCATCGTGTGCTCTCTGCCAGCAACCTCACAGGCATACAACATGTATGGAGACCTCGAGGCACCCACTGGCAAACACTTTTAGAGACGCACTTGTCCATGTGTCCACTTGGTGCTGAAACTCACAACTGCCTGTAACTTTAGTTACATCTGGTTGATGCCTACATGAACACATACATATGTACCTAAGCTCTCACGCTAGCTTTCAAAGATCTGTGGAGCTGCGGGACAAATCCTAGTTACCAAGCAGGGACTCAAACACTTCCCACACCAATCTGGAGCCAGCTACAGTTAAGCGCGGATACAGAGGAGGGAGTAAACAGTGACCACGCCCCCCTCGCTATGCCTCTCTTCCATTGGTTGCAAGAGCAAACCTCTCCCGCCTTCTGTTTCTTCTGTCTCGGCCTTCGGACCTCCATTGGCTTAGGCAACAAGTCCTCCCAAGAGGAGCGGTGGGTGTGGTGCGGAGGAGTAAAGAAATAGATGGGCGAGCTTGCTAACCAATGAGCATGTGTATACACCTCAGCAACCGAGGCTCGCCAATGGCGAGGTAGGTGGGCGGGGTTCTGCAGCTGTCAAGCGCCCCCGACCGGTGGGGCGTTCGAGGGGTCCGCAGCGCTCCGGGACCCTCCGCCGCCTGCGCGTAGCCTGGGGCCGGCATGGGCGGGGTGGCTGGGCCGGCATGATGAGCTCCCTGGGCAGCCCGGTGCGGGCCTACGATTTTCTACTTAAGTTCCTGTTGGTGGGCGACAGCGACGTGGGCAAGGGAGAGATCCTGGCCAGCTTGCAGGACGGAGCAGCCGAGTCTCCTTACGGCCACCCAGCGGGTGAGCGCGGCCGCAGCACCCGGAGGCGCAGCGCTGGGGTGTCGGTGCGAGCGGCCTCTGCAGCGTGGGTCTAGTCCCCGGAGCGGCTGGGCAGGGCTAGGTCCCGCATGCTGGGGAAGACTGCGCTCTGTGGGCGGAGTCCGCCAAGCAGCTCAGGGTGGGCGTCGAGGGAGATCGAAGGTGCGATCGACGTGTTTGGGAAAAGTGCGTGGGATTACGGGAGGCGTGGGCAGAGAGGCAGCGGTCCCTGGAGCAGTGGAGACAACAGTCTCCGAGTGTATGACCTTTTGGTGCGTGGGACTGCAAGCAGAGAGTAGCAAGACCTCCAGCCTTTGATCCCAAACACCAAGCTCTGTGCCCTAATGGACAGGACTTCCAGGAGGAGGAGGAGGAGTCCAAGTGACCCTGTAGAATTGGCTAGGGTGTAGGAAGGAACCCAGCTAAGAGGTTGGAGTCCAGGAGACTGGGCACAGGTGAGCGTCTCGGGCTCCAGGGCAGTGAGCAGTATGTATCCTGGAAACTTGAGGTTTGAGACCTTGCACCTCAGAGGAAGGAGACAGAGTGGCAGAATCCTGAGCAGAACATCCAAAAATAGTCACGTAGTGATCCATCCCTCCAACTGTGGCTGTGCAGACTTCTGTGACTGCCTATGGTGTCATTGCGGGGGTTTCAACCCACCTTTCTAATATAGACCCTGTCTTGGGGCCTGCCACCCTCTGTTCTCTGGGCTTGCAGACTGCTTCCTGCATCTCCAGCCCCCCTGGCAATGCCACAAGGGCTAGCAAGGGCCTAAAACTGTGTGGTCCAAAGCCAGTAACTGCCAGCCTGGACTACACAAATTTAGAGCTTTCCTTTATGGCAAAGCGCTGTTGGACAGCGTTACTTTGAGAGCAAGGGCAGGTACACAGCCTTGTCTTCATGTCCTGGTGCTCAGGCTTCAGCAGAGGCAAAAGAGTAAAACATTTAACAAGCCCCCAAAGGGGACGTGAATCCCACAGTAGATGACTGATGTGGGCAGAAAGAAAGATGTTGATGACATATGAGCAGATTTGCTACTGGTTGGGTTGAGCAAGGCCTACTGCTCTTCTGTTGCTTTTCTCTGTATTCTATTGTCAACATGATCTAAGAGATTGTGGAGGACTGATGTCGTAGTTGTGGCCTTTGTGGCTTTTTTATTTACTACATATTTCTTCTAAGGCTAAGAAAAGAGTATGGGAAGAATAGGCCAGGTATGGCAGCTCACACCTGTAATCCCAGCATTCAAGAAGCAGAAGGGGAAAACTGCCATGAGTTTGAGGCCAGCCTGTGCTACATATGAGACCCTGTCTGGGGAAAAGAACAAAACAGAATGGAGGGAGTAAAGTAGGGAGGGGAGATAAAAAGCAGGAAAATAAACAAGTAGAGAAGAGGTAAACATTATGAAGCTTGGGTCATTATTTTGTTATAAGGACATTCCACGAGGAGAGTCTCTCTCAGTGCTCTGGCAGTGGAAGGTGAGGTGTTCGCAGCTTCATGCTCCACTCTCTTCATCCATGTCCGGGTTTTGTAGCTCACTTTGCAATTTCCATACTGCAGAGGTTCAGAACACTCAATCTCATTTTGTAGATGTAATATCAGTGCTTGGTATTCGTGCAGTATTTAAATGAGTTCAGCACTGGCTAACACTTACCTCTAGCTACTCTTGAGTTTAAAACTTTCTCGAGTTGCTTGCACTGAGAACACATTGTCTGTCTTTGGCTGCACACTGTCCTTAGACTACACTGTTTTTCCTCCTCAATACTTGGTAACTTGTTCACTGTCTTTCTGGTATCTGATGTTGTCATGGTGAAAACATCATGTCAATTGATTTTCTAGGTGGGTGATTTGCCTTTTCTTTTACTTTTTTTTTTTTTTAAGATCTCTTTATTATTATATGTGAGTACACTGTAGTTGTCTTCAGACACATCAGATGAGGGAGTCAGATCTCATTTTATGGATGGTTGTGAGCCACCATGTGGTTGCTGGGATTTGAACTCAGGACCTTTGGAAGAGCAGTCAGTGCTCTTAACCGCTGAGCCATCTCTCCAGCCCGATTTGCCTTTTCTTTAGGAATTTTTGAAGACTGTTTTTCTTTGCCTCACCTTGCTTAATCAGGCCATGACTCAAAAATTTTGATATGTGTATTCTGAATTCCTAGATAAAAAAAAATACTTTCTTAATTTCAGAGGGGTTTGCTTTGTGTTCATAAAATATCTCTCATTGCTTTTGTGTTAATTTCTTGTTTGCTGTTATGAAAAATGACTACAAACTGGCTTCAAGCAACAGAAGTTTATTCTCTACACAGTTTGGCGACAGTAGGACGTTGTTTCTACCTGGAGCTCTGGGAAAGTGTTTTCTTATCTTTGTCAGCTTTCAGAACCTGCCTGCACTCCAGGTTCTTAGCCCTGTTCTTGGTCTTCAGAGACTTTGGTAGCCAGGGATCTTTCTCAGGCCCCTTCTCTCTGACATGAACTCTCCTGCCTCCTTTTTTTTTTTTCCACTTCAGAGGACACAGTAATAATTTTTTGTCCACATCGACAATATGACAGTATCTCTGTCTCAATGCTGTCTATGACCGCCTTTCATTCCATTGCAATCTTATATGTTCCTCGCCAAGCACCCTAACATTCACACATCATGAAGGATTAACACGAGCATTGACTACAGCTCTTCTCTTCTGCCCTGTGTGTTTATGCTGGACATCATGCTGTATTTTCCATGAGCATGCACCTCTTTCTACTTGCTTTAGTTTTGTTTGTTTGTTTGTTTGTTTTGTCTCTTTCCTCTGGATTTCTATGAATATCTTGTCTTTCTTTGTTGAGCATTTTGATTTTAGTAAATTGTCTACAGCTGATTCTGTAGTTGTTAATTCAGGAATTCATTTCAATTTTTTCTTTTTTTTGATTTAGTTTTTTTTTTAAGATTTATTTATTTTATGTATATGAGTACATGGTAGCTGTCTTCAGACACACCAGAAGAGGGCATGAGATCCCATTACAGATGGTTGTGAGCCACCATGCGGTTGCTGGGAATTGAACTCAGGACCTCTGGAAGAGCAGGGAGTGTTCTTAACTGCTGAGCCATCTCTCCAACCCCCTGATTTAGTTTTTACATTTTATTAAAAATATCCTTGAGATGCTCGAGAGATGGGTCAGTTAAGAGCACTCACTGCTCTTCCAGAGGACCTGGGTTTGACTTTCAGCATCTACTTGGTGCTGGAACTCACAACTGCCTATAACTTTATTTTCAGGGGATCTGGTGCCTTCTTCTGGCCTCTGTAAGCATCATACATGTACACGCTGCACATACATGCACACAGACAAATCATTCATAAACATAAAGTAAAAATAAATGAGTCCTAAAACAGAAAAGGAGGGAGGAGAGGGCAAAAAGATGGCTCAGTGCTTAAGAGCACTGATTGCTCTTCCAGAGGATGGGAGTTCAATTCCCAGCACCCACATGGCAGCTTACAATTGTTTGTAACTCCCAGATCTGACACTCTCACACAGACATGCATGCAGATAAAATAAAATATTTCAAAAAGCAGAAAAGAAGAAATGCTCCAAAAAAAAAATCCTCTTTGAATTCATACTTTTCTGACTTAATGTTCTGTTAACTTGCTGTGTTGTTAAAATGGTCAGTGTGAAATTTCTTGTTGTTGTTGTTCCTTGAGTTCTTTGTCATGTTTCCTTTCCTCTTGACTTTTTGAGGTGAAATATACATATAGAATGGTGCACATTCTGTTATTACATCATTCAGTGGATTTCCACAAAGTTAGCACGTCTTATCACCAGAGTCCAGATTAAGACATGGCACTGCCAGGCTCCTGAAGCCCATGTTCCCTCTTCCAGCCACAGCATACCCTCAGCATGGTCAGAGTCCTAGATTTTGACAGAATGGATCGCTCTTGTCTGAATTTACCCTGTGCATGCTCCTCTGAGTGCCTCTTCTTGGTGCATATGAGGTTCTTGCCCTGTAAATGTGGTCATGGCTGTTTGTCCTCATTGTCTGTAAATCCCTTTTATGGGAATTTGTGCAGTTTCCAGTTACTGATTACAGTTTCTTTGCTGTACCCACATAATACATGTCTTTTTCATTTCTGTTACCATGCTGAGTTTGAGACCTGTGTATAGGGCTGAGTGTGTAGCCTAGTCATACAGAACATGCTTACCATATGTGTGACCAGGGACCCAGTTCCCATAAGCACATATACACAAAGTAATAGATATGGAGATTTACACATACATTTAACTTTGGTACATACTCTTAAATTTACATTTCAACCTATAAATTACAGGAGCTGTGGTGGCTTGTACCCTCACCAACACTATTTTCCTTTTACATTTTACCTATTCCCATGTGTTTAGTTTTTTAGATTTTTTTAAAAAATTTTTGTATTTTGCCTTCTTCTATGTAGGTACTCCACCACATACATGCCCCGTGCCCGTAGATATCAGAAGAGGGTGTTGGATCCCCTGGGAATGGAATCATGGGAGGTTGTGAGCTACATGTAGGTGCTGGGAACCAAACCCAGTTCTTTGTGGGAACACCATGGGTTGTTAAGTGTGGAACTATCTCTCTAGCCCCTCTTATTCTTTATATTGAAAGGCTAGAGATGCTGCTCATTTGGCAGAGTGCTTTCCTAATGCACATGAAGCCATAGATTTGTTCCTCAACACCATATTAAAGAACAAAGCAAGGGGATAGAGAGATGGCTCAGTGGTTAGGAGCACTGGCTGTTCCTCTAGAGGTCCTGGGTTCAATTCCCAGCAACCACATGGAAACAGACAACTGTCTGTAACTCCACATCAAGGGAATCTATGGCACAAGGCATGCATGTAGTGCATATATATGTGTGTATATATATAGACAAAATACCCAAACACATAAAAAGATTAATCTTTTTTTAAAAACTAGATGTAGTAGCATACATCAGTAATCTCAGCATTTGAGAGAACAGGTTGAAGCAGGGAGATTAGGAGTTCAAGACTATCCTTGGATATGTAACAAGTTCATGGGCAGCCTAGACTACATGAAATCAGACCTCAAAAAACAAACAAAAAAAATTTTAAAGCATTTGTTTAGGATTCTTAATTTATCTGATGGCTAGTGAGCTTAAACACATTTTTATTTTTAAATTTCTTCTTTAATAAAATATTTAAGTCTTTGATTTTTTTCTTGTAGTTTGATTATTTTTAGTGTTGGTAGGCATGTTTAAAAACATTATTCTGTCTGTGAATCTTTGTGTCAGTTAATTGTGCATAGTGACTCTCCTCTCTGCATCAGTTTGTCAGTCTTTTAGTAGTGATTTTGGGCAAGCAGGAGACTCTAATTTTAACATAACCCAAATTGCCAGTGTCCCATGGTCAGAAGGGAGTTTCATGTAACAACTGTCTTCCTATTGCCAAACAGTGAATATGCTCCCCTGGGTTCTGCTGCTCTGCCTTCAGCTGGGATACCATATGGTTTGTTTTTTTCTATTGCTGTGATAACCATCACAACCAAAAACAATTTGAGAAAGGTTTTATTTCACCTTACAACTTACAGTCCATCATGAAGGGAAATCGGAGCAGGAGTGAAGGTAGACACTGTGGAGGAACGCTGTTGACTGGCTTGCTCAGTTTGAATTCTATATATACAGAGGCCACCTGCCCAGGGATGGCACTACCCACAGTGGGATGGGCCCTTCCACATCAATCATCAATCAAGAGAATGCCTGCTCCCGCAGGCTTGCCTACAGGCCAGTCTCATGGAGGTATTCTTTCTGTTGAGGGTTCCTCTTCTCGGATGACTCAAGCTTGTGTTAAGCTGACAAAACAAACAAACAAGAAAACCCAAAACAGTGAACACAGGAATCAACACCCATTTTTAAATTTTTTGACAATTAACTATACAGTTGGAGAGATGTCTCTCTTTCCTTGTGATACATTTTTGACAGGATGCTTGGCGTTCCCTCTGCGTGTGAGCAGTTGGTCTGTATGTTGACCAGCTTCCGGTTTCTTTAACAAATATCTGAGATATTCACTTTAGGAAGGAAAAAAGGCTTATTTAGCTCACGATGTTGGAGATTTTACTCCTGATCACCTGGCCCTACGCTTTGGGGGCTGGTGCAAGACAGCAGGTACATCATGGTGTAAGTGTGTGAAAGAGAGAAGTCCTGTAGCTCTTCAAACAGAGCAAAGAAGGGGCTGAGGTCTCCTAGGTCCCACTGTGACCCAGGGCTTCACACCAGCCCTCTCAAAGGTTCCACCATTTCCCAAACTGTCACCTTAAGAGCAAACCTTAACCATAGAGGCCACTGCAGACATTCACTCAGATGACAACAGTTGTTTGTCACCCCCTGAGCATGTGTTAGTCACTCAGTCTCTTCCTGTGTTGCTGAGGGATTCTTGTGAAATGCATGCTCTCATTATCCTAACCATCTGTAGTTATCCTTCTCATGTGTCATATTGGACATTTTACTATCCTTCATCCTGCAGCCTGTAAGGACCCTTACCAGGGTGTCTGCCTCCCAGGGAGCTATCTATCTTCCATTCCCGTGGCTCTTACTAGGGTATCTGCTTCCCAGGGAGCTATCTATCTTCCATTCCTGTGGCCCTAACCAGGGTATCTGCCTCCCAGGGAGCTATCTATCTTCCATTCCTGTGGTGACTATGGTGATTTCTCCTGCACTGGTTCTCTGCTCAAGGTTCTCACTCCTGTCTAGCAAACAGGTCTCCAGTTCAGCCCTTCTGGAATGTTCTTTTTTATTATTTTTTTCAAGCAGGCATAGAATTGAAGAGGGTCAGTAGCCACACCACATTTCTTCTCATACCCATCCCACCACAGAGAGCTTTCTTCTTTGCCTCAACTGGTGACACTTTCCATACCAGCTTGTGACCTTCTGAGGGCTTTTCTGCATTTTGTGAATTCCATTAGTGGTGAATAAGGTTGATAGATTAAACAGACCCCGAATACTACATCAGCTGCTTCCCAAATGTTTCCAGGAATCCAGGCATGCCGTGTTCTCTGACTACTTCCCTTCCTGGCGACATCTCCAGCTCCTTTCTCTCAGGAAAGTATCCATGTATATGTTTGCGCACTGCCTAGCACCCAGGAGGCCCTGTGTTCAATACCACAGAAAAGATGCTTTATCGTTTTTCAAGCACACAGAAGCATTTCTGTGTGATAACACAGAGGAAATAATAATTTCCGTGTATTATTCTCGAGTATGCAAGAGCACTTCTCGAGACAAAGTTATATTATCAGAGGATGAATATCGCCCTTAAGGTGGCAAGACCTGCGGAAGAGCTAGGATGTGGGCAGGCAGACTGGCTCAGGAGGCTGGGCTACATCCCTACCACCCTTAGAAGTCTATCTCTAAGAGATAATGGTCAGGAAAATCCTCTCTCTTCCACACAAGGAACATTAAGGCTTCTATACTCAGTGACTCAATCGTAATCTTTCCCCCTTTCTTTGTGTTCCTGACAAATGTTCCTCCCAGACCTGTGTGTTTCCTCATCTCTCTGTTCTGCCAGCAACCTTACATTTGCTCACTTAAAAGCCACCCTGCTGGTTTCCCATGGCAACCTCTTTGAGACTTAAAACATGTTGAATAAAGTCATTGCCTCCCAATGTGAACTCAAGAGTCCTAACCTGAGCCCATGCCCTCTACAGAAGTGCCCTAAGGAGAAGCTGATTCCCTACTGCTTTACAAACAGCGGTGCCACTTAGAAGCATACAATGAATTTTTTAAATGCATTTTTTTAATGTTCAGAAATGCTTCTGTGTGCTTGAAAACGATGCATTTTGCATCTTTTCTGTGGTACTGATATTGAACACAGGGCCTCCTGGGTGCTAGGAAATGTGCAAACATAGCCACCCCTCCCGTGTGTGTGTGTGTGTGTGTGTGTGTGTGTGTGTGTGTGTGTGTGCTGCATCTCATATGTATAGGACAACGTTCAGTAGTCAGTTCTCTCCTTCCACTATGTGAGTCTTAGGGATGGGAACTCAGGTTTTGAAGCTTTTATCTGAGCTCTCACTCCAGCCTCAAAATATATATGGGACTTGGTATGTGGACTGACTGTGTATATAGAATGCTTGCCTAACATGCGTGAAGTCATGGGTTCAATCCTCAACACTACGTATGCTAGACAGACTGATACACACTTATCTTTCTGTCACTCAGGCAGTAGAAGCAGGAAGATTGGAAGTTCAAGGCTAGCCTGAGATAATGAGACTCTATCTTATTTTGACAGAAAAAAATGTTTATGATATAAAAGTACAGCTCACGGGAATGTCTTCATGTTTTGTGTTGTCTCAGTCTGGTCTCAATCCAGTTGGTCTCACCCTTCTAAGGCTTTTTAGAATTTGTAATGAACTTTGGGCTTCACCACAGGCCCTTTCTTTATCACTCAGAGGTGGCTTCCCACCCATAAGTAGTGTGGGAAAAACATCAGTGCAGAGAATCCAGGAAACCATCTCCAGGTATTGGCATTATGGCATCTCATCTCCACCTGGCCTACACCGTCTCTGTGATGGTGGACAGTGAGGTTGATAGAGTGGAGCATTTCCCCTTGTTTTGTAAGCAGCAATGTGTCTGGTACCTGGTATACTGCTGACCCTTGTAGAGTGAACAGAAGGTTTCTCTTCTTTTAAAAAAAAAAAATGTATATGGGTGTTTTGCCTGCATGTTTGTCTGTGTGCCACATTCATGCAGTGCCCAGAGATCACAAGAGGGCATTGGATCTCCCAGAACTGAAGTTACAGTGGGTTGTTAGCCACCATGTGTATACTGGGAACCAAAGCTGGGGCCTCTGGAAGAACAAGTACTCGTAACTAACCAACCCACCTCACCAACCCACTAAGTAATTTTTAAAAAGTTTTGTGCCATTTGCAGAGATTCATAAACATGGAACTATTCGTATGATCTTTGGGTAATTTGGACGGTTTTAGCTTTGTCTTTCCCCTAATGATTTTAATTGACATTTTATTTATCCATCATGCATGCAATGGCATGTGTGCTAAGGACATTTTATGGGAATTGGTCCTGTCACTTCTGCCATGTGGGCTCCAGGGATGGAATCTGAGGCATTAGGCTTGGTGACGAGTACCTTCATTCACTGAACCATCTTACCAGCCTACAGGATTATTTTTTTTTTCATGGATGAATTTACCTATATGCTTTGGGTTTTTTCTTTTTCTTAACTGGATTTGCATTCTGTGATATTAAACTCTGCCAGAGGTTACTTATTGCTCCTGTTTTGGTTTGAGACAGAATTTCACTGTGTAAACTCTGGCTGGAACTCACTGTGAAGAACAAGCTGGCCCTGAACTCATAGGGATCTGCTTGCCTCTGTTCCCTAAGTTTTAGGATTAATGGCATGTACCACTATGGCTAGTGTAGATCTTAAACTTCTTCTGCCCCACAATTAAAACTTCATTGAAAAATTGAAACCAAAACAGGAAACCATGATTGTGTACCTTACAAACTGTCTTGGGAGAGTAACTGGACTTGAATTAGGACTTTCTGTGAAAGTACAGCCATTCAGCATGTTTGTAAGTACCATTAGTGTTGCTTTCTTCTAAATGAACAGCCTTCTGCGAGTTTGGCTTTTCTTCCTATACGCTGGAACAGTCTACACAAAGAACCACTGTTTGAACATGACCAAAACTGTGGTAATCTTGTGATATCTTAGGCAGTTTACATCTATGAAATAAGGATTTAGACTTCAGGCCTGTCTAGATAGCTCAGTGGGTAAGGGGGTTTGACATCAAATGCATGTCTGTGTACAACAAGTGTGCAGTGCTTTCTGAGGCCAGAAGAGGGCATTGAGTCCCTTGAATCTGGAATTACATATGGTTGTGAGTTGCCATATGGGTCGCTGGGAATTGAACCCAGATCCTCAGCAGTGGTTTTTGTTTTGTTTCGCTTTGTTTTGTTTTGTTTTGTTTTCTAAGACAGGGTTTCTCTGTGTAACCTTGGCTGTCCTGGAACTCACTCTGTAGACCAGGCTGGCCTCAAACTCAGAGATCCACCTGTCTCTCTCTACCTTCTGAGTGCTGGAATCACAGGGACTCACCACCATTGCCAGGGTACAACCAGTGCTCTTAACCTCAGAGCCAGCTCTGCAGCACACTGATTTTAGACTCTCAACATATTGTATAGAATCCAGACTTGAGTCTGAACTGCTACATTGTATGGATTGTGTATTCCAACTTCTTATAGTTACTAGTTAATTACCCTCTTCCGAACATGACATTTGAATTAACAGTGTGTTATTTACATTGTAGCTTGTGACAGGATTAGTTTGATTGGCTTAATTAAAAATAAAAAAGCAGGTTTAAAGAGAAAGACTCATACATATCCATATTAAGCAGTAATTGGCCTTAACATGTAGAATGTTAATTATTAATACAAAAGGCTATTATCTTAACAGGGAAATATTCATTGACTACTATGAATAGTACACAGTTCTCTCTTAGATTAATAATATCTAACCATAGATGAAATTGGTTTCTTCCAGTCAGAATGTTGTGTGTGTTAGGGAGGTCACTAACTGACTGTGGGGTTTGGGTAGAGTCAGTTTAGCATGGTGCAGAAATTAATACCATAATACTACATGTGGGGACCGAATGGCTGGTGTGGGAGGAACCTGCAGAGGAGTGTTTTTAACATCCTTAGCCTGTGATGTCTTTCCTAGACCTGAGGCTACTGGAAGAGTTCTGGGGGAGGTGGATGTTTCACATGCTGCCAGTGGAGGAAGGGTTCCTGAGTGCTGTGACAAGTGATATTAAAGAGGCTTTACAATACAGCAATGGTTCTCTTCTAGAGCTAAAGGCAGAGCCTAGAATCAAGGTGTCAGATAATCCTGCTCCCTTAGCCTGAGGAGAGGACCCTTCTTCCTTGCCACCCCACTTCTTAGTATCATCAATCCTTGGTTCTTTAGCTTGAGGCAGGATTTCCCAGATCTCTACATCTCCTGTCCTCCTAAGTATATCAGACACTGGATTTAAGGTCCACGTTAATTCATCATGGCCTTACCTTGGCTATACCTGAAAAGACCCTATTTTTCATTTCTGTATAAGGTTACATTCTAGGAATCCAGGAAGATGGGAAATTTAGAGTGATAACATTCACATGTGGAAATACCCCGAAAATGAGTATTGTTCCCATTTTAAAGAGTTTTGCAAAGTAGGCCAAGAACTTGCTATGTAGCCAAGGATGATCTTGGACTTTGTGTGTGTGTGTGTGTGTGTGTGTGTGTGTGTGTGTGTGTGTTTTAGAGAAAAGTCATACTATGTAGCTCTGACTGTCTTAGAACTCTGTGTAGACAAAGCTGGTTTCTGCCTCCTGAATGTTGGGATTAAAGGCGTGTGTACCACACCTGAGAACCCTGAACTTCAATACTCCTGTCTCCACTTCTAGAGTGCAGGGATCATAAGGCGTATACTACCATTCCTGGTTTGTGGGGCTGAGCATCAGACTCAGAGCTTTGTGCATGCGGAGATAAGTATTTTTCCCACTGAGCTATACCCTCAGCCTGGTGTTACTCTTCTCATGAAAGCAGAACTGAGAACTTGGATCTCCAAAAGACCTCTTCTTACAGTTTAATACTGGGACACCTTGCCTATGTTGGTCTCTGTTGACTAGGACCTTATCAAGGGATCTCCCAGGACCTCCCCAGAGTAAGCCTCATTCTTAGGGCCCTCACCACTGGAGTGTTCCTGCTAAGTTCTCCTGGTCATATGGTGACTGGGCTAGCCCAGCCCCACAAGCTTGCAGGTGACACAGGGCTAGCCCAGCCCCACAAGCTTGCAGGTGACACGGGGGCTTTGCCACAGTCATCTGCTTTCATCTCCTTTGTCCAGTCTCTCTAGTAACACTTTCTAAATTGCAAAGGAGAAAGATAGATGTGCAAATAATTTTTTAAAAAATATCTAGCTGGGCGGTGGTGGCACACACCTTTAATAGCACTTGGGAGGCAGAGGCAGGCGTATTTCTGAGTTCGAGGCCAGCCTGGTCTACAAAGTTGAGTTCCAGGACAGCCAGGGCTATACAGAGAAACCCTGTCTCGAAAAAAAAATGTATTTATATTTATTTTATGTGAATGGGTGTTTTGCCTGCACACAGGTTTGTACACTATGTGTATCCAGTGACCACAGGGATTAGAAGTGGGTGTCAAGCCTTTTGAGCTAGAGTTACAGTCATTTTTTAGCTACCACTTGGGTGCTGGGAGCTGGACCCAAATCCTCCTCAAGAGCAGCCAAAGCTCTTAAGCATTGAGCTATTTCTCCAGCCCCACATGAAAGCAATTTTTATCTACTATCTCTAATAGCCTTTTATTTCTAATAATTGACATTATAACACATTCACTATTCTTCACCACATTAGAGGAAATTCAAATTATATAGAGAGGAGCTGGAGAGGTGGCTCACCAATTCAAAACACTGGGTGTTCTGCTCTTCTAGAAGTCCTTAGTTCAATTCCCAACATCCACGTGGTGGCTTCCAGCCATCTATAATAGGATCTGATGTACACTGCTGGTGGTCAAATATATATACAAAGACCTCATACATAAACTATATAAAGACATAAACCTTTAAAAATAAATTAAAAATATATGCAGATATACTCACATGTATACATATAAACACATATTATAAAGTTACTGTTGCCTTGAAAAACTGAAGAATATTACCCAAACTATAAGAAAGTATATTTTAAACCAAGCAGAGTTGGCACACATCTTTAATCCCAGCACTTGGGAGGCTGAGGCAGGCTCCGAGTTGGAGGCTAGCCTGATCTACAGAGTGAGTTCCATGACAGCTGGGGCTACACGGAGAAACTTTGTCTGGAGAAAAAGAAGAAAAAAAAAAGGAAAGTATATTTTAGAACTACAAGTTGTATCAGTTTCTTACAAGTAATGTTATGAAATGCATCTCCTACACTCTTACTTTGTTGCAGGGAGATCATATAGAGAGGTGACGGAGTGAAAAGTATGAGGACATGTCTAGGTGGCCCAGTGGTTGGTCTGTGGGAAGTAACATTGTCTCACTACACAGACCAGTCTAATCTCAATTTCAAGACCCTTCTGCTTCAGTCCAGTTGCTGTGGTTACAGATATGCACCACCATGTTAGTATTCACACTCATTATATGTTCGCTTCTAGAAGATGGCTGTCTGGCTGGAAGCAGCTGCAGGACTCTCCCCTGCTCCAGTGCCTTGGTCAACTCTGCTTACTAGACAGACACTTGTGGAAACATGCAAGGAGCTGGAGTAAGGGGGAGTCTTGCAGTCTGGTCCCCCGCATGGCCACGCTTCAGAGCCTATCCCTGAGGAGATGACAGTCGGTGGAAATGAAGGTACTACTTAATGTGGGAGCTCAGGGCCTAGTGGGGAAATGGTTATAAAGAAACACTCTACCCTAGAGTGTGTGTCCCTGGTTGTGGTAGACCTTGGATGTTGTTTTTCCTTTTTTTCTTTTCCTTTCTCTCTCTCTCTCTCTCTCTCTCTCTTCTTTTCTTTCTTTTTTTTTTTTCGAGATAGGGTTTC
This sequence comes from Mastomys coucha, assembly GCF_008632895.1. Lineage (NCBI taxonomy): Eukaryota > Metazoa > Chordata > Mammalia > Rodentia > Muridae > Mastomys > Mastomys coucha. The sequence goes on along the minus strand of NW_022196911.1, from coordinate 117,945,390 downwards.
TCTGTAGCCCTGGCTGTCCTGGAACTCACTCTGTAGACCAGGCTGGCCTTGAACTCAGAAATCCGCCTGCCTCTGCCTCCCAAGTGCTGAGATTAAAGGCATGCGCCACCACCACCGGGCTTCCTTTCTCTTTTGTAAAGAACATGTATAAAGGTTAAAAAGCGTAAGTGCCAAAACTGCTGATGTAAACATTAAAAGGGCACCTTCTATATTCAAAATAAAAGTTGTGACTCATTCTAATGACTTTGCCTTTCATAGCACTTCCTAGTCAGAGAAAAAATTAACTGGCATTAATTTTTAAGTGCTTCAGAGCCAAGGATGTGGTGACAAGCCCTCAGAGATGATGAGGGAGAACCAATCAGAGCACAGGGGATAACGGATACCCCAGGAAGAGACATGATTGCACATGGGGTGGCATATGGAGACCACTAATGGCTACCTGCATTAGGTGAGACCCAAGGCACTGAAAAGACATTGCTGTACCCACCCCAGACAAGGACCTTTAAGTTGTGGCAGATGTGTCTTTACTTCCATCAGGGAAAACTGAACCCAAAGAGGATGAAGAAGCTGCTGGTGTCAGGGTCTGGGTACATTAGTGTCTTGATAATCATGAAACTACAGCAGGAACTGCAAACCCCGATGGGTTATGCTTACTGATCACTTGGCTTGAGGGGCTACTCTCTGCAGTAGAAGTGGAGTGAAAGCTCTGTCTCACCATCCTGCATGTGACAAACTGAATGTGTCCCTTCTCCCAAAATTTATATGTTAAAATAATGATGATTGTAGGCTGTATGGGAGGTTAGGTGATGGAAGTGGAGTCTCACTGATGAGTGACGCCTTAAAGGAAGTGAGGGGTCCACAGGGACAAGCCTTTCCTCACCAGAGCACAGATGCTGGGAAAGCCACTCCATCCTCAGAGCTCTGGGGTCAGGCCTGCTGTTCCCTGCCCTTTGAGACCTGGTCGTTTGGGAGCGGGTTGTTCAGGCAAACCACCCTAATCATGGAAGTCTGAGTTAAATGGTTTTTGTTGTTGTACTAGGTTTCCTTTTTAAGTTTTATTTATGTGTATTGTGTGTGGGAGCCCACAGAGACCAGAAGAGGGTGTCAGAGGCCAAATGTGGAGGCTCACAGCTTTAAACACAGCACTCAGGAGTCAGAGGCAGGTGATTCTTTGTGAGTCCAAGGCCATCCTGGTCTGCAAGTTCTATGCCAGCCAGAACTACCCAGTCTCAAAACAGAACCACAAAACAAGCAAGCAAACAAACAAAAAGCCGGAAACGAAGAGATTGTTGGCTATCCTGGAGCCAGAGTTACAACAGGCAATGCTGAGCCATCCACCAGCCCCCTAGATGAATTTTCTTCTAAATTCTTGTTTATTTTCCCTTATAGGGTATATGTAGGTCAGTGGACTTTATGTAAGGAGTGTATTTTTGGTGGCTTTCCCAGCTCAGGAGTTTCCTCCCATCCCTTCCTTCCTATGCTCCTCCTCCTCTCTCTCTCCCTCCCCATATATTCCTCTTTCCTTTCCCCCTTCCAGGCATTGTGCCCTGAACATTTTTGGTGAACAGAAAGGTTAACTCTAAAGTAGTTTAAGCAGAAAAAGATATTCCTACATCATGTATCTGCCAATCAGGTCAGGTCTTATTCCAGGAGTGGCTGGATCCCAGGGCTATCAGGATTTTCCACAGACAACTCCATGCTCAAGCCTCTGTGTTGCACTGCTTCTCTTGTTTCCTGTATCCCTCCTTAGGAAGAAGCTGGTTCAGGACCTCTAAACTGGGTGGATGTTGTCGATGATGATGGCACATAGACCATTTTATAAGCAGTCTGTCCCTCTGTTCAGCCATTTGCCAGAACTCTTAGGTTTCTGGATTTTCTCTTGTGTCCAACATTGTTTGCAAGATGACTGGTCCATGCCAGAACAGAACCTCAGAAAGGACCTATTCAATAAAAATCAAGACAGATATTGGAAACTGAAAACATAGTAGTAACTGGAATGAAAACTATCTCAAAGGAAAGGTAGATGATAAAACAGAGATTTTGAAAAAGACAGAACAAGAAAGGGGGAAAATAAATGAAAAATAAGGGGCTGGTGGAAATGGTTCAGCAGGTAAGAGCACCAACTGCTCTAACGAAGGTCCTGAGTTCAAATCTCAGCAACCACATGGAGGCTCACAACCACCTGTAATGAGATCTGACACCCTCTTCTGGTGTGTCTGAAGACAGCTACAGTGTACTTAATTATAATAATAAATAAGTCTTTAAAAGAAAAAAAAAGAAAAATAAGGAAAGAATATTATGGAACAAGTTCACAGTGTTTAACATCTTGTTGATGATATTCCAGAAGAAGAAAAGAGATACACAGTTCAAGAAGGCTTCTCAATTCAAGCATGACAGAAGTCTCCAATCCCAGCACTGGGGAGATAGAGGCAGGAGGATTGGGAGTTCAAGATCACCCTAGACTACATTTTGTGTTTGAGTTTAGCCAGGGCAACCTTAGACCCTGTCTCAAAAAACAATGATTTAAAAACAGAATATTTCTGGGGCAATTAAGAGAACTGACGACTTTTCCAGAGAACCTGGGTTCAAAGGATCTAATGCCTTCTTCTGGCCTTCATGGGTACTACATGTGTGTGGTACACATAAAATAATTTTAAAAAAAAAAACAAAAAACAAAAAACAAAAACAAAAACAAAAACAAAAAACAGAATGTTTCCCAAAGTGGAAAGATCTCTTGCCTGCAATTGAAATGGCCCATAAAGCAGTCAACATGATAAACTTCCATCTAAGCACAAGTATGAAGTTGCAAAGTGCTGGAGGATAGGTCAGTCTTGCACACTGGCCGGGAGGAAATCAGATTGTGTTTGAAGGATAGAGGACCAGTTTGACACCTGTACACCAGCAGAAACATACTTCTGAAAGGAAAGTGTTGCCCATCTAATTGAGATCCCTACCAAGTTCAAAGATGAGTAAGGACAAACTAAGGACATTCTCAACAGCTCCACATTCACCTTCCATGCATCCTTTTCAAGGGAGAACCAAGGAGATCATAAAGAGCTCTAAATGCAACCATGCAACCTCCTGGCCCAGGCCAAGCAGGGAGGTTCTCATGGCCATTTGTTTTTTTTTTTTTTTTTACAAAATTTTTTTTAAGATTTATTTATTGTTATATGTAAGTACACTGTAGCTATCTTCAGACACACCAGAAGAGGAGTCAGATCTCATTACGGATGGTTGTGAGCCACCATGTGGTTGCTGGGATTTGAACTCAGGACCTTCGGAAGAAGAGTCAGTGCTCTTAACTGCTGAGCCATCTCACCAGCCCAAGAGTGCATCAGATCCCATTACAGATGGTTGTGAGCCACCGTGTGGTTGCTGGGAATTGAACTCAGGACCTCTGGAAGAGCAGTCAGCGCTCTTAACCACTGAGCCATCTCTCCAGCCCCCTCATGGACAGTTTAAATAAGCAGGAAGTTGAGTATGTGTGTGTATGTTCATACACACACATACTCACATATATATATATATACATGTATATACATATATATGTATGTGCATATATGTGTGTATGTGTATATATACATATATATGTGTGTGTATATATATATGTGTGTGTGTATATATATATATATAAATGTTATATCCCTTGAACATCAGATCCAGGTATCAAACTCAGGGCCTGTGTGGCAAGCGCTTGCCCAATGAACCATCTCACTGATACAGAGGCATTGTTTAACTCTAGGTCAAACAAAGGTTTCAGGCTGAAAAGATGACACAGTTAAGAATACTTGGTGCTCTTTCAGAAAATGTTTGTAAAGCCGTGGCTATCCTGGAAATCACTATGTAGACCAAGATGGCCTCGAACTGAGAAATCTGCCTGCCTCTGCCTCCCAAGTGCTGGGATTAAAGGCATGCTCCACCACTTCCTGGCTTTTCAGAAAGCTTCTAAAGAATCCATGTTCAGTTCCTACACCCATGTTAGGCTGCTCTCAACGGTCCACCTCTTTTTCTGGTCTCTGTGGGCAAGCAGACACTCATACAGACACATACATGGTGAAGAATAGCACAGTAGAGTGTGGACTATTTCTCTGATCAAGCTAAAATAGCAGCATGTTTCTATATATAGAAACATGTTCTAGGGGATGTGCTTGTCAATGTGCAAGTGCATGGGAAGAGAGAATTATAGCTAGAAGCATGGAGAGAGTTACATTGTTACTTCACATGGTGGGAAGTCAGTTAATTCTGCAAACTCAGAAATCAAAAACATAAGAATGTTACTAAAAATTTGGAGAAATACAGCAAAATAATGATTAATAAAGGTTAAAATATGGGCAAGCATGGTAGCCCATGCTTATAGTCACAGGAAACAGAGGCAGGAGTTGTCATAAATTTGAAGCTAGCCTGGGCAACGCCCTAAGACTCTGTTTGAAAAAAACAAATGAACAAAAAACCAAAGCAATTTTATGGGTATGATGGAACACATCTATAATTTCAACACCTGCGAGGCAAGAAGATGAGGCATTCAAGGTAAGCTAAGGTACATATAAGATTCAAAAATAGCCTGGACTACATGAGAGCCTGTCTCAAAGAGCCAAAAAAAAA
>NW_022196911.1:117933441-117940354 GCF_008632895.1 Mastomys coucha | reverse complement strand
AAAAAAAAAAAAAAATTAAATAGGGAGTGGGACATGGTAGGGTAGGGTAGGATGGCCTGCTGTGCTTCTGTGGCATCTCAGACTGAGTTGAAACTTGAAACCATAGACTCACAACTTTGATGAAAACAAAAGCCAAGTCAAGTCTAGTTCTTTGTTTTACATAATTTATAAGTGGGGTGAGGGGGGAATTCCTAGGTAGCCCAGTAAGATTGCTCAGTGGGTAAAGGGGATTGCCACAAAGCTCAATGACCTGAGTTCTTTTCAAGGTCCCTCGTGGTAGAAGGAAAGAATGGACGCCTACAAGTTTACTTTTTTTTTTCCTGACCTCCACACAGGCTGTAGTACATGTGTAGGACCAGACACACTGTCTTCTCACATATAATGTTAAAGCCTGTAAGTACTTGATAACTTCCTCCCATTCCATTATGTTCATTATTAGTACAGGATAGTGCAGTTTAGTAATCCTGGCACATTTTAAAGAATGCAGCACTAGCCAGTTTTCATTGTGGAGCATCATATGGCATACTTACTCAAAGACTGCTACAATGTTTCCAGGAGCAGTAATCTCATGGGACCTCTATCATATATGCGGTCAGGCACTTATGGGTCAAGCATGATCATAAGAATGACTGAGAAAAGGGATGTTAAGAGGCTGGAACAGCCAGCCTGCCTAGGCAGGGGTTAGTCTCCTTGAAGACCAAAATGAATTGTCTTCCAGTCTGTGAAGGCTTGGTACTCTGCCTGTCTAGAGATAGACATTCTGAGGTCAGAATTATTATTTCCACATTCAAAACAGATGTCCAAGTGTGTTTGTTCACTGCCTGATGGAGAGAATGTTTAGCAAGGAGCTGGAGAGATGGCTCAGCAGTTAAGAGCTCTGACTGCTCTTCCAAAGGTCCTAAGTTCAAATCCCAGCAACCACGTGGTGGGTCACAACTATCTGTAATGAGATCTGACGCCCTCTTCTGGCGTGTCTGAAGACAGCTACAGTGCACTTATGTATAATAATAAATAAATCTTTTAAAAAAAAAGTCTTTAGCAATCCAGAGGAAAGAAACATTTTAAAAGTTAACCTTACCCATATTCTGTTTGTTGTGTGTACGTTGTGCTGTGTGCCTCTGTGCAGAACACCCGTGTTTGATAGTCTTGTGCACTCCATGGATTTGAAGGTCTTTGAGGAGGCCACTGTGCTGGATGACAGAATGGGCTCCTCTGGGACCCAGGAAAGGGCTTTTCATTCTCCTGAAGGGATTCTCTCTTGTGGTCCCATGAGGAAGCCTCCTCAGGAGCCCTCATATGAGAGAAATGGGAAGGCAATAAGAACTGTAGCCATTCATGTGGGAATGCAGTCAGTGTCTGATGCTGAAAATGCCCCGCCATCCTCCAAGCTAGGAAAGAGACAAAGACAAGGACACACAGGTAGAGAGATGGGGGAGGAGTGTCAAGGGTGAGACAGGCCCAGGTCAAGGAACTTCCAAACCACAGGCATGCCAGCACCTTTTTGTGTTTTTACCAATGGGATTGGAGGTACTGTGCTCCTGACTCTGAGTTTCTTAAAAAGAACCATAGTTATTCCTCTCTAAGGGGTGGAATTCTATTTCCCCATTGATTCACTTGTCCTCTGGCATGAAGGATCCTCTCCTGTGGACAGAAGGTCAGCTTGACAGGAGACAGATGGGGACTCAGAACCTAAGATATGGTCTGTTAGAGAACTGATGCGCTGGGGCCTGGGTTAGGGGCTGATCACAAGAGGCTGGGGTAGGGGATGTGTCCTTGACACTGGGGAAAAGCGTTGTGGGTAACTGATGGGTGGGTTCAGGAAGAGTTCCCACTATTCTACCCACATGGAGCCAGAGTGCATAGAGCTCAGCTCCTGGGGCTTCGGCTTCACTGCCAACCTGGGGAGGAGCTACCAGCTGCCCATCTGTTGGCTCCTTCCTGCCTTCCTGTGCCTTGCACTCTGCAGATGGAGCTGCAGCACTACTCCTGGGACTGGGGACTTAGAGTTGAAACCCAGACCTCTAGATTTCTCCAGGGAATTCTGTACTGAGGCTGTTCCTTTAGCGTTGATGATCAAGAGAAGCATGGTGAAGTTGTACGCCTGACCCATACAAGAGCTAATTCTCAGGCTGGGCATCTTTCAATCTTAGCAGTAGAGAAGCATAAGCAGGCCTGTATCTGTGAGTTTGTGCCCTGCCTGGTTAATAAAGCAAATTCTAGGCTAACAAAGGTTACACAGTGAGAACCTATCTTAAAAAAAAAAAAAAAAAGCCAAATGGCGGTGGAGCAGGTTACAAACTTGGTGGCATTTGTGATACAAATGGTGTATACCCCTTGCTGGTGTCTTTACTAAGCTGTTTCTGGGCCCTATCTTCATCAGCTCTGAATGTATTCTAGTCTCCAGATCTGACTATCACCCAGGGACACCAGAAGTGAATGCACACAGTTTCATTTCTTTCTTTTTTTCAAAAGAGTCTCAAGGCAGCCCAAGCTAGCATGGAATTGGCTTTGTAGGTAAGGATAATCTCCAATTCCTGTCCCTCCTGCTTCCACCTCACCAGTGTTGGGATTATAGACATGCATCACCACACCCAGCTCGGGAGACAGTTTCTTCTTTTAATTTTTTTATGTATATGAGCATTTTGGATGTATGTGCATCCTGTATGTACCTTGTGCCTGCAGAGGCCAGCAGAGGACATAGGATCCCCAGGAACTACAGTGGTTGTTAGCTGCCAACTGGGTGCTAGGAGTTGAACCTGCTCTTACTCTCCAGCCCTTCTAGGTGTTTGGATCTTCTTGTTTGTTTTGGTTTTTGTTTTTAAAATTTTATTTATTATATGTAAGTACACTGTAGCTGTCCTCAGACACACCAGAAGAGGGCATCAGATCTCATTACAGATGGTTGTGAGCCACCATGTAGTTGCTGGGATTTGAACTCAGGACCTCCAGAAGAACAGTCAGTGCTCATAACCACTGAACCATCTCTCCAGCCCATTCGTTTTGTTTTTAAGAAGCAGAAAAATGACACCGGGTAGTGGTGGTGCATGCCTTTAATCCCAGCACTTTGGAGGCAGAGGTAGGTGGATTTCTGAGTTAGAGGCCAGCCTGGTCTACAGAGTGAGTTCCAGGACAACCAAGGCTACATAGAGAAACCCTGTCTCAAAAAGAAAAAAAAAAAAGCAGAAAAATGATTTATGGTGGGATGAAGGAGGATAAATTTTTGTTTTTAAAAATAGTTTTTGGAGGCTAGACATGATAGTACATACCTATCATCCCAATACATGGAAGGTGGGAAGCAAGAAGAAGGTGTTCTTTAGCTACATAGACAATTTGAAGCCAGACTAGACTACATGAGACCTTGTTTCAAAAACTACACCAAAACAAAAGTTTGGGGGAATCTGGGATGCAGCCCTTTGGTAGGGCATTTACCTAGTATTTGTGAGGCCCTGAGTTTGATCCCCAGCACACACACACACACACACACACACACACACACACACACACACACAAATTAAAAATAAAATCTTGGGCTGGAGAGATAGCTCAGTGGTGAAGAGCACTGACTTCTCTTCTGAAGGCCCTGAGTTCAAATCCCAGCAACCACATGGTGGCTCACAACCATCTGTAATGAGATCTGACGCCCTCTTCTGGCATGTCTGAAAACAGCTACAGTGTACTTACATATAATAAATAAATAAATCTTTAAAAATTAATTAATTAATTAAATAAAATCTTAAGGCAAAAAGACTGACCTGAGGTTAACCTCTGACCTTCACACATGCTGGGCATGTGTGTACAAACATAGACATGTACATACACCACACCCATGCCCATAAACCTGGAAAAGAGAGGAAAGTTTAGAAAAATACCCATACTGTCTGGTCTAGAGGTCACCTGGCTTAAGGCTGATTCCCAGGCTTACCTTCTTGTGCCACAAGCTCAGAGTTGGCATCTTCCCCTCTGCTCCCACACTGTGTTTCCTTCACATTTCTAGGTTGATACCTGAGGGCACACTCCTGCTGCCAGAGCTGCTATTTTGACTTTGTTCCCTTGGATACAGCTGAGATGAGCTTTCATGTACAGTGTGGGGTGGCTAGAAAGAGTGCAGAGGTAAGGAAGAACAGATAAACAATACAAAATCCAACGGACTACAATACTATAGCAAATCCATCAGCCACCAGGCCACACATGGCTCTCTGAAGACTTAGGGTAGTTCTTGGGAAGGTCCAAGTCAGCGTCATGGGACCAGCCACTGGCTCAGTGCCCATCCACAAGACAGCAGCGGAGGAAGAGTGAGGCCCAGCATACCCAGTTGGGAAACATTGAGCTGATGGTAGCCAACGTGGATGCCACAGTGCTTGGATCTGAGTGGTTATCCCCTGGTGGGTCAGTCTGGGGGCCAAGAGAATCTTCAGAGATACGTATTCGGGATCTCACAATGACTGCTTGTGAACTGGTAGCTATACAATGAGAAGCCTGTTTCTCTTTCAACGCAAGAGTTTCACATGTTTCATAGTTTTGTTATGGGTGATACATCCAGCCCAAATCCTAAGGTGTCCTCAACCCTTTTGCAGGAATTGATCACAAGACGACCACCATCCTGCTAGATGGCCGAAGGGTGAAACTGCAGCTTTGGTGAGTTGGGGCTATTCTAGTCCGAATGTCCAGTCATAGTCCTGGAGCCATGCCCCTTAGTGCCGGCTTGAGCTGGTGGCTTTCCTCAAAAGGTGTTGACACAGTTGTCTGCATCCACTGAATCTCATTACCCCATTGTTCAAGGGGGTGTGTGTACCAAGGGCTAAGCTGTGTCTAAGAAAGAGCCTTTGTTGACAGAAGACACTTCATTGTCACCTGCTTCCTGTTTCACTTCACCTGGTGTTGTCAGGGATAGAAGTAGAGTGACAGGGACAGCCAAGTTCTCTCATCCCTAGTTCTGACTGTACCACATAGAGCACAGAGTGCCCCAGTGCCAAGGGCAGAGGACTTGCTGACCACCTAGGCTACAGCTTCCTCTGCTCTGACTTCTATAGGTACTACACCAGCCCTAAGCCTGGGAGTTAGGGGTTCACTCTCCCTCCTGAACCCCCTTGACATCTGAGGTTGTACCTCTTGCCCTGATGGCTCTGCCCAAAGATGCTGAGTCTGTAGCTATGTGTATGCCCTAACTTTGCAGTGGAATTGGTCTCTCCTGCGTCTCCAGCTCCTGCTGATTTTTTTTTCCAGGAAGCCAGGCCCATTTTACTGCACTCCTCCAGAGGCCTCAGGGACCTCTGCTCAAAAACAATCAATCCCAGGAGCTGGAGAAGTAGTCCAATGGTTAGGAACATGTGCTACTCTTCCAGAAGACCTGGGTTTGATTCCCAGAACCTACATGGTGGAGCCATGGGTTCCAGAGGATCTGATGCCTTCTTCTGACCTCAATGAGTGCTGCACACATGTGTCACACAGACATGATTGCAGGCAAAACATCCATACACATAAAATAAAAGTAAGTAAAATTTCAAACAAAACCAAAACCCAGTCCTTGTATGACCTGAGGTTAACTGATACCTCAGGTGGTATCAGTTGCTGTGTCCACACTGACCCTTGTGAACAGTCAGCACTTCCACTCTAGTTTCCTGACGTCCAAGGCCAGGCTTTCCGTCTCCAGCCTGTTTCTCCTCCCATGTCTGTAGAGGGCACTGTGACTATGTGCAGGGCTCTCTTAGGCCTATGTGATTACCAGCATCACGCAAGGTCATCAGATACAACTCCATTTTACTGTCTTGCCACAGACTTTCAATTGGCTTCCCATTGATTCTGTTGAGGCTGGTTCTGAAATCTTTTTTTTTTTTTTTTTAATTTACTATATGTGAGTACACTGTAGCTGTCTTCAGACACACCAGAAGAGGGCATCAGAGCTCATTACGGGTGGTTGTAAGCCACCATGTGGATGCTGGGATTTGAACTCATAACCTTTGGAAGAGCAGTCGGTGCTCTTACCCGCTGAGCCATCTCTCTAGCCCTGGTTCTGAAATCTTTGATTACTACTTCATTTCTCAGAACAGTGAGATGATCCCTCCCGTGTCTTTGATAAAAGTCAGTACCTCCAGCTCACGCCCTTCCTGAGCTGCTGCACTCCTCTCATGTGTTGGGTTAGTTACCAGGCACAGATGATGTACAGCAAACAAACATCTGTTCCATGTGCATTGTGAAGACACGCCTGGTGTACAAGGCTGGGAAACTCTTCATTCTCAAGACTAATGCTGAAGTGGGTATGTTAACAGTATGTGCAGATTGTGTATCTACATAGCTTTAAAAGAAAAGATTGAAGAATCATTTTACCCTCTCCAGAGAATTCCTACCAAGAATGCACAATACCAGGAACCCACCCTGGGAACCTTCCTTTTCCCTGGTAGTTTCTTGATGTGCTGAGTGCCATACTCCTGTGTGTCATCATCTGCAAAGCAAAAGTCCTGCCAGTTCCTTGTGTTGATCTTAGGGGCATATCTGGAAAATATGCTTATGGTACAACTGGATGTCAAGGAAGGACCTTCCCTATCCCTGAAGAAAAATGTTTATTCTGTGCTAGGGATGGAACCCAGTGCCTTGCTTTCATGAGGGAAGTATGCAGTCACCAAGTTATATCCCCAACCTTAAAATAACTGAGAAATTATATTAGGTTTAATTAAATGTCTGAGAATCATGTTAAAAACCCACTGTTAGGCTTCTAAGTATTTATTTATTTATTTAATGTATGTGAATACACTGTCACTGTCTTCAGACATACCAGAAGAGGGCATCAGATCCCCATTACAGATGGTGGTGAGCCACCATGTGAATGTTGGGAATTGAACTCAGGATCTCAGTCAGTGCTTTTAACTGTTGATCCGTCTCTCCAGCCCCACTGTTAGGGTTTTTGTTTTTTTTTTTT
>NW_022196911.1:117922574-117933431 GCF_008632895.1 Mastomys coucha | reverse complement strand
ATCCGCCTGCCTCTGCCTCCCAAGTGCTGGGATTAAAGGCATGTGCCACCACTGCCCGGCAACTGTTAGGTTTCTAGTCTGACTTTTTTGTTATTGTTTTGAGACAACATATGACTATGTATCCCTGAGTGAGAACTTGCTATATAGACCAGGCTAGTCTTGAACTTGGAGAGATCTGCCTGTCTCTGTCTCCAGAGTACTGGGATTAAAGGCATGTGCCCCCAAGCCCCATACCTGGTTCTAGTTCGACCTTTTTTTTTGTTTTGTTTTTTGTTTATTTGTTGTTTGTTTGTTTTTGTTTTGAGACAAGGTTTCTCTGTGAAGCCCTTGCTGTCTCAAAAAACCAAAATAGTAGTAGTAGTAGTAGTAGTAATAATAATAATAATAATAATAATAATAATAATAATAAATATAAAAACAAACAAATATTTTTGAAGTAAACATTAAAGTTAGGCTTGGGAGCCAAGTGTGGTAGTGTATGCCTTTAATCCCAGCACTTGGGAGGCAGAGGCAGGCAGATTTCTCAGTTTGAGGCCAGCCTGGTCTACAGAGTGAGTTCCAGGACAGCCAGAGCTATACAGAGAAACCCTGTCTCAAAAAACAAACAAAAGAGAGAGAGAGAGAGGGAGAGAGAGAGAGAGAGAGAGAGAGAGAGAGAGAGAGAGAGAGAGAGAGAGAGAGAGAGAGAGAGAGAGAGAGAGAGAGAGAGAGAGAGAAGGAAAGAAAGTGACAAAGCAAAAAACAAAAACAAAAAAACAAAAAAAAAATCTAGGCTTGGTAGCACACGCCCATAATACCAGCACTTGGGAGAAGGAAGCAAGATCACTGTTAAGTTTGAGTCAAGGCTGAGTTACATAAAGAAACCCTGTCTCAGAACAAGTCAAGAATGGTGGCATGCACCAGGATGCTGGGGCTACAGAGTAATATCCATTCTCAAAAAGCAAATCAAGATGGCTTAGTGGATAATGGTGCTTGCCACAAAGCCTGATGACATGAATTTGAACCTCAGAACCCATATGATGGTAGGTGAGGCTCCCACAAATTGTCCTTTAACTTCCACGAATGTATCCTGGCTTATGCATGTACAAACAGACATATGAGCACACATGTACACATGCATGCACACATGCACGCACAACAACACACACACACACACTAAAAACAACAACAATGAAAAAGAGAATGAAGCCGGGCGGTGGTGGTGCACACCTTTAATCCCAGCACTTGGAAGGCAGAGGCAGGTGGATTTCTGAGTTCGAGGCCAGCCTGGTCTGCAGAGTGAGTTCCAGGACAGCAAGGGCTATACAGAGAAACCCTGTCTCAACACCCCCACCCCCAAAAAAAGAAAGAAAGAAAGAAAGAAAGAAAAAGGGAATGAGTTCAGAAGGATATGTCGATGCCAAGATCATTCCAGAAGATTCAGGATGGCTTTGTGGCTTTGTCTTGGACTGGCAGGTGATGGCCACCAACACTAAGACTGTAACACTAAAACTTAGCTGTCGCTCCAAAGTGAGAAGGTAGTTATCAGGAAGAAACACCAATTTCCTCTTAACAGTCTCTCCAACATCTTTTTCAGGGACACCTCCGGGCAGGGGAGATTTTGTACCATATTCCGCTCATACTCCAGAGGTGCACAGGTAAACAAGCAAGTAGATTTTGAAGAATAACTTTACAAGTTTTTACTCAGCAACCTCCTTTATGGCTAACTGGAGGGTGAGGCAATTAATCATGTATATAAACTGATGTGAGTGTAATCATTCACTGTAACCTGGTGGTTTGTGTTTTTTCAGCATCCTGGATGCTGTGTGTGGGCATGCATTCTCATGAGTGCCTGAATGTGTGTGTGTGTTGCAAACGCGTGCACATATGTACTTGAGCTTCTTGTATATGTGTAAGCATGTCTGCGTGCCCACTCTACGGGGAGGGAAACTTGCTCTACATTAGGTAGCAATGTCCCCACATCGTATGCCCCAGAGCAGCTTGTGGATGAGTTCCAGCCTCCAGCTCAACTTGATAGTCGAGTATCTATCAGTGAGGGCATGAAACATCATTGGAAATAATATTGTAATGCCTATAAAGAATGGTTAAGTCAAAATTACATGCTTTTGTTGAAGTAAGTAAAATGATTAGTTAGGGACTAACCATAGTGGTGCAAGACTTTAACCCTAGTACTTGGAAGACAAGGCAGATGAGTTCTCAATGAGTTCCAGGCCAGCCTCATCTCATTGTCCTTGATTTTTAAAAATAATGATTTGTTAGTTATGTCTCTGCAAGCCTCTGAACCAAGCTTGCTTCTCTGTTTTTCTGTGTGCTGACCTTTGTGACTTCTCCCTCAGGGTGTGATCCTGGTCTATGACATTGCCAACCGATGGTCCTTTGATGGCATTAATCGATGGATTAAGGAGATTGATGAGGTATGATACATGATATTGACCAGGGATTGACCCACATAGCTGTTGGCCATAGGTTCAACAATAGGGAGAATACTTCACCTCATGGATAGACCCAGCAGCATAACCAAAGGAACTTATGGCTCAGGAATGGGCTCTGCTATGCCCCTGCTCAGGCGTACGGATTCTGCTTGCCCCACTCCCATTTGGTGGGATGGTGGGTGGGCAGGGATGGGACTGCTGTTTGCCCAGCTACTAGTGGAAACCTAGTGGGTGAGCATCAACCCTGCTTAGGGTCTTGTGGCTTTCCTAATAAAGGGCCACAGGTTGAGAGTTTTAAAACAACATTGATTTTCTTCAAGCTCTGGAGGACAGAAATTGGTACGGCTGTGCTCTTCCAAAAGCCTCAGGACAGTGCTCTTCCTGGCTATCCCAGCTTCTGGTAGTGGTAGTCATCTTTGACAGTCACTTCATCCTATGCCATCATCGTCATATGGCATTTCCCTGTGCCCCTTCTGTGTCCTGTCCTCTCCTTATGAAGACGCCAGTCATTAGAATAATCCCCCCTCTAACTCAATAAGACTTCATCTTAAGTTACCACATACACAAAGACCATATTTTCTAGTAAAGTACCATTTTGAGGTTCTGGGAGGACATGAATTTGCAGGGCCATACCACTCAACCATTTTCCTTGCCTTTCTTGTGTTCTAGCATGCCCCTGGGGTTCCTAAAATCTTGGTGGGAAACCGGCTGCACCTGGCATTCAAGCGGCAGGTGCCCACTGAGCAGGCCCAGGCCTACGCTGAGCGCCTGGGTGTGACCTTCTTTGAGGTTAGCCCTCTGTGCAACTTCAACATTACAGAGTCCTTCACGGAGCTGGCTAGAATCGTGCTGCTGCGGCATGGGATGGACCGTCTCTGGAGGCCGAGCAAGGGTATGCTAGGAAGGCCAGTCTAAGTCTCCTTTAGCCCCATCAGATGTGAAGTGGCTTTATAGCTCCCTGCATAATTGTCTGCCTCCTAGGACCTATCTCAAGGCTTCTGTGGCCATTCTCAGAAATCAAATGCATTTAGGGGTTATGAGATGGCTCAGCGGGTAAGGGTACTTACTATCAAGCTCTCAACCTGAATTTGATCTCTGAAACCATGGAGGGCTTTTGATCTCCACATGTAGGGTTAAAACACGTGTGAGTGAGCATGTGTGTGAGTGAATGTGTGTGTGTATGCACTAATAAATGTTTATTTTAAAAATCAAATATATTTGAAAGGAATAACTATTACAGCTTTGGAAGAAAGCTCATGATAAGAGTTTTCTGTGGTCTGTGCGTGGGTAGAAGTGGAGGCAAAACAGGGTCTGCTACCTTCATCAGTGACACAGCCATCTGTTTGAGGTTCCTAGTTCCTGGAGGGAGGCAATCAGATGTGGGGCTTCTTCCCCCTTATAACCATCCCTAATCATAGAAAACATAAGGTAAGCAGTTCTCTTTTCTTTTTCCAAGTACTGAGTTTGCAAGACCTCTGCTGCCGTGCTGTGGTGTCCTGCACGCCTGTGCATCTGGTAGACAAGCTCCCCCTCCCTGTTGCCTTAAGAAGCCACCTTAAGTCTTTCTCTATGGCCAATGGCCTGAATACCAGGATGATGCATGGCCGCTCCTACTCCCTCACTGCCAACTCCAGTCATAAGAGGAACAGCTTTCGAAAAGTCAGGACCATCCGCCCACCCCAGAGCCCACCCAGAAACTGTACCAGGAACAGCTGCAAAATTTCGTAGAGGCTGGAGTTGGTGGCAGTGCCCTGTAATCTCAGCTAAGCAAGAGGATCACAAGCTCAAGACCCATCTGAGCTACAGAGTTCAAGGCCAGCCTGGGCAATTTTGAGACTCTGCCTCAAAATTAAAAAGTGGGCTGGCTCTCTGGGAGAGTCTGGAGACAGAGACCTTTCCAGACTCAAGAAGCACACTCTCTATCTCTTAATGGTGATGATGCTGCTTCTTTGGAATGCCTATGCCACTGATGTGGTGTGAATGCCCAGTACGCTGTGACTGACACTTTTGTGTGGATGTGCATGAAGCTCTTGTTCTAGACTTGTGTGTGCAAAGGGAAAAAATTAGTATTCTGCTCTACTCTTGATAATATGAAATTATGGATGTTACTTCTTATCATGATTGTTGTGCAACTTTTTCTGTAACTGCTTTTATATGGCTGATAAAATGTGTATAGTGAATACGTGTTCAAGGAAATTTCAGAAGCAATCATAATCAGATAATCTAGCATTATTGATAGTACAAGAGGGGCCTTTTGTAAACATTTTAATGTTAAAGCCCCAACTTATAAAACAATGCTGCAGTTGCACAAATTGTATACAGCAGGTCTGTCCCATGCGGGCAGGACATGGATTTGATAAAGTTTTTGCTATGTTGTTTACTACATTTTGAGATTAATAAGTAATCTATATTCATATTTTTCTGTAAACCTACATATTTTGTACAAAGTATCCTACAGTTTATGAAACTATGGGAAGAAAATGCCAAAGATATCTCCAATTATGTTGAACACAGCCAGCATTGTTTCAACAGATTAGCAAGGAGAAAGGTATTTCAGTAAAGGAGAAGTAAAAACAGTTATTTAAGCAAATGTTTCTCAATAAAGTGGATACTTGCTCCTCTCTTGACAGAGTGATGGTGTCTCTTTCTAGATCCAGGCACATCACAGCTCTTCTCCCAACTTGTCTCCTTGCCTGCTTCAGGGTGTTTCCCTCAAAGCTTAGTTTTATCCTACGTCAATGACTTCTTTCCAGAGAAGAAATGCAAAGAGAAAAAGCAGCGCTGAGTATTATGGCAAATGCCTATTATCCCAGTTCTTGGGAGGTTGAAGCAATATTGCTGTGAAACTTGGACCAATTTGGAGCTACATCCTGACTTCCAGGGTTAGAGAGTGAGACCTTGTCTCAACAAGATAAAGTGGAAGTACTAAAAAAACACTCTCTTGTGTCGCTCTTGGCAAGTGTCAGAGGTTTGTTAGAGCTATGGCCAGACACTTCCCTAGAGATGAATCACACTTTGCCAAAAACAAAAAAGCAAAAAACAAAAAACAAAAAACAAAAAACAAAAAACAAAAACAAAACCACCACAACATTCTGGTGTTATAAAGGCTCAAGTACAGGTCTCTTTTCTGGTCCTGCTGCCTATGAAGCTAAACCCTATGAGGGACTAAACAACAGGAAAGCTGAAATAAGATAAAGCTCAGATATTCTAAGTTTTTACTAGTGATTTACAACGTTTTAACAATTTTTGAGGCTCTAGATGTATAGTAACAATGTCCTTAAAGAAGATGGAGTGTAGCTATCTGGGCCACTGAAGGCCTGAAGCTGGGGTCATCCAGCTCTGTGAGATGAGGTGAATAGGTATCCAGGGAGGCAGGTGAGTGTGTAAGCCAGTGAAACCTGAATGAACAAGGCCTCCTTGACAGTGGCCAACTATGCAGACATCCTGCCAGGACTTTCACAGCCACCTTATTGTTGTGCAAATGTTCTCACTGATGGTGAGAACATTCAGGGCTTGAACATTCATGCCTTAGCTGCCCTTTCTTAGGTTTATAACTAGGGAGATGAACCGACAGTCCCTAAAGTGGTTTTCCTTCCCCTCTTCAGTGCTGATGGGATGCATGGTGGGCTGTGTAGGACTAAGCCAGGCCAGACAGGTCCTTCTGTTTCAGCTTGAATACTTCTAAGATGCTACAAGTCTTCACTTGGAGGAAAGGATGGTAAAGAGGTGAGGGGAGAGGCCAGTGAGAAGAGGGGGTAACCGGAGAATGAATTGTAGTAGAGAGGAAAGGACCAGCTTCCAGAGTCATTCACTTTGACTGGTCAAACTGGAGTCCAGACCTCTGTAACCAGATCACCCCGAACAGTCGCGGGGCGGGGGACCTTTCCTGTGGGGTTGTGTCCTATTAAACTTTTGTCTTAAAAAGAGTTAGGGAGATGTCTCTTGGGAAGACGTGTCCGATGGTTGGGAAAGCTCGGGAAGAAATAGGGGATAGTCTGTGTTTGTCTCTTGGGGAAAGTGTGTCCGTTGGAAAATGCAGGTACCATTACAAGGAGGCTGCTTCTGGTCCAACACGAGGTGTATCGTGGGAACATAGCGAGGGTTTCGGAAGATTGTGTGTTGTGGGCAGGCGTGTTGGCGAGGTCCCTTCTCTTCCCTGTCCTTGGTCCTATCAGTCCCGGCCTGTTTGTGTGAGTGCCCCGGCACCCACTTCTGCAGCTTCCCCTCTACTCCGTCTTGCCCCGCCCCTTATGGACGCGCTCGGCGAGTCCCTGCCACCTAGTTCCCTGGATTGGATGCGCCTGGCGCTCGGCGCTTGCTAGTTGCGCGCACGCGCACACGCACGCGCACCCCAGGTCCGCGCGCACCGACGACGCAGCACTGACGACACACGCACGACGCAGTCCCTAGGACCCTCGCTTCCGGCCGCGGCGGCCCTAGCGCCGCGCGACCGAATAGATCGTCTGGTTTCGAGCGGTATGCGGTGCTGAGGAGCGACAGACCCTACGACGGCGCCATGAACCTCCTGCCGTGTAACCCCCACGGCAACGGGCTGCTGTACGCCGGCTTCAACCAAGACCACGGTGAGATCCCGGGCCCAGCTCAGTGGCAACACCCCAGCCCTTCCGGGAGACCCCCGACCCGACGTTGCCGCGACCGCAGGGCCCCGAAGCTGTCTCGAGTGTTCCCCGGACCCTAACCGGAGACTCGGTCACGCCCTGAGAGCTCAGACTCGGGCGGCTCTCTCAGGAAATATCCGAACCACCCTGTAGGGAGACCCCCCTTTCCAGCCCGGGCACCCATAGTGGGGAGTAGCACTCACTCCACCCCCTCCGCGCCCTGCCGCTGTCTCTGCCGCCGGGGTCACGGGCAGTGTCACTTTTTTCTTTAACCGGGTACCTAGAACCCATAGGTTTACTGCTGGGCGTCTGGGTCTCTAGCGCTTTCGTTGCCAGCGGGTCACGGTTCCTGTGGGCTGGCACTTTCGTAGAGTGTAGGTTCTTCGCCTTGATACGTGTCTTAGTACACCTCTCCCTCTCCTCTAGTATTTTCTTCTGTTCTGTAGAATGAAAGGACTTTTATGATTTGCGTTTTCGGGAACTGCCTCTTGCCTCTTGAGTTTGGGGTCTTGGAGAAGGTATTCTTGCTACTGGGTTCTGTGCTCCAAGATGTGGGCGGGAACCCCTCTTGGTGGGGATTGTATCCCTCGTCTCAGATGTCAAATTCCCGCCTTTTATATTATTTTATTTTATTGATTTTTCTGGAGACAGTTTTTGTGCGTAATCCTCACTGCCCAGGAACTCACTCTGTTGACCCTGTCTCTGCCTCCCGGGGTGCTGAGATTAAAGGAGTGTACCACCATGCCCTGCAAACTTCCCTTTTCTAAATCCCCTCAAGGGAAGAAAACGCTGATTCTCTGGGCTTCTAAGACTTTTAACATCTTAGCTTTCATATGTAAAATTTTGAGGTACTTAAGCAAAGGTACGGTCTCCGAAAGTGAACTTGAGTTTTGTCATTGTTGGAACTGGATCTTGCTCTCTTGTTCAAGCTTATCTTGAGCTATGTTCCTGGGATCTTCCCTTCACAGCCCCTGGAGCAAGTGGAATTACTTGCTGGTTCTATTGCCCCTGGCTAAGAAGATGAGTTGTCTTGATTTTTTTTTTTTTTAAGTTTATTTTTATTCTTGAGACAATTAGCACTGTGTATCTCTGGCTGTCCTGGAACCTCCTTTTTTGTTTTTGTTTTTCCAGACAGGGTTTCTCTGTGTAGCCCTGGCTGTCCTGGAACTCACTCTGTAGTCCTGGAACTCTGTCACCTGCCTCTGCCTCCCAAGTGCTGGGATTAAAGGCGTGCACCACCACTGCCTGGCTTCCTAAACCTCCTTAAAAATGTTCACCATCCTGCTGTTTTGATTTTTGAGTGGGATCTTCTTCCTGTTGCAGACTATTGTGAGCCTTAAACTTTGCTGATCCTCCCTGCTTCTGTACTATCAGACCATCCTCATACAATTTCTCTCAGGATAATTTTAAATAATTTATTTTGAGGTGTTGGGGTATACAAAAAAAATTTTTTTAAGTAGATAGTGTTATTGTGTATCCCATCTGTATATATTTACTTGGAGTTAATGTGCTAGGCATTTGAAGAGGTTTGAGGGATGCAGTCAATATAATCGAAACCTGTAGGATAGTTATAACATTTCCAAGGTAAACCAAGGTAAGAGGTAGAGAATGTGCAACAAGTGTGGAAAGCCTTTCTTTCAGATCAGAGACAAGCAAAAGTATTACTGTCCTGTGAAGGCAGACAGTTTTGGGAAGAGAGCAGTTAGATTCAAGCATTGTGGCCTTGAGCAGTTTGGGATTGCTGGGCTACTGACTGCAGGGTTAGGTTTGGTCCCCTTGGGACTGTAAAGGAGCAAGCACATAGAGCATTAACGTGAGGGGTGACATGCTCGTGGGCATCATCTGACTGAACATTCTGAATTTTCAAGAGCAGGAGAAGATCAGGAATTTGAATAAATTTTGGTAGTCAAACTTTTTACAGAATTAATAGTTATACAATTCCTTAAGAGATTAGCTTTTTTTTTTTTTAAGAGATTAGCTTTTATCCAGGTATGGCGGCACACACCTTTAATCCTGGCACATGGGGAGGCAGAAGCAGGCAGATCTCTAAAGTTTGAAGCTAGCCTTGTCTACAGAATACATTCCAAGACAGTCAGGATTACACAGAGA
The DNA here is from genome assembly GCF_008632895.1 of Mastomys coucha. Classification (NCBI taxonomy): domain Eukaryota; kingdom Metazoa; phylum Chordata; class Mammalia; order Rodentia; family Muridae; genus Mastomys; species Mastomys coucha. Next base: position 117,924,271 of record NW_022196911.1, on the reverse strand, counting down.
AACCCTGTTTTCCAAAAACCAGAGGGGGGGAGGGAAGGAGGAACAGAGAGACAGAGACAGAGAAAAAGAAACTAGCTCTTGAGCTGGCAAATTATCTTAGTTACTTCTCTGTTGTGACAAGTCAACTATACAAGAGTTTATTGTGAACTTATGGTTTCAGAGGGCTAGAACCCATGGTGGCAGTGGGGAAGCAGGCATGTCACGGGAGCTGTGGCTGGGAGCTTATACCCTTCCCACAGTCAAGAAAGAGAAACTGACACTGGGAATGGTGGGGACTTTTTGGAAAGCATGCTCTGAGTGACAAACCTTTTCTAACAAGGCCATATCTCTAAATCTTTCCCAAATAGTTTTACCAACTAGGCAACAGGTGTTCAAAAATAGGAGCTGATAGGAGCCGTTCTTAACTCAGACATTCACAGGAATGTAGCTCAGTTAATGAGTGTGTATGCCTACCTTTCCTGAGCTAGCTAGGTAAGTTTGGGCTCTAGTATCCCACTTAACTGGGAGGGGTGATTCAGTCCTGTAATCTCAGTGTTGGGGAAGTGGAGGCAAGAGGATCAGGAGTTCCAAGGTCATCATGCTTCAACAAGACAGACTTTAATGCAAAGTTTCTGGCTGCAGTTAAGCTTTATAGTATGAACTCACATCAAACAGTTGAGTCAGTCACAATTTGGTTCTGCATATACTGATTTTTAGATTTGATTGGTTTTATTTTGTTTTTGTTTTTGAGACAGGGTTTCTCTGTAGCCCTGACTGTCCTAGAACTCAATCTGTAGACCAGAATCGCCTCAAATTCAGAAACATCCTCCTGCCTCTGCCTTCCAAGTGCTAGGATTAAAGGCATCTGCCACCACCTGACTGGCTGCTGTTGGTGTTTTAAACACCTGTTAACAAAATTGAGTTTAGAAATCACTTTGTGTGTGTATGTATGCATGTCCTTATATTTGATAATGTATGTATAGGTACACATGCAAGCACACTCATGTAGAGGCCAGAGGTGGTCAGTGGGTGTCTTCCTGTACCACTTAGTCTCTTGAGACAGGGTCTCTCATTGTACCTGAGACTTGCCCTTTCAGTTAATCTAGCTGGCTAGTGAACTTCCGAGGCTTCTAGGATGTACTTATCTCTGTCCCTCAGTGATAGGGTTGTAGGCACTTGGGACTGTATTGGCTTTAATGTGGGTGTGGTGGATATGAACTCAGTTTCTCAGGCCTGCCCAGAAGCACTCTTACTATTGATACCTACCTAGCCTCAGAAATCACTGTTAAGTACCTTTGCAAGATTGGAGAGATGACTTAGTTGTTCAGAGCACTTGCTGCTCTTTCAGCAAGTAACTCCATTTCCAGGGGATGTGATGCCCTCTATATAATTTTAAATTGTTGAAATTACTTTACCTCTGAGGTATCTGTCCAGACTCATTTTGTATTTTCTTTTTAATTTTTCAAGACAGGGTTTCTCTGTAGCCCTGGCTGTCCTGGAACTCACTCTGTGGACCAGGCTGGCCTCGAACTCAGAAATCCACCTGCCTCTGCCTCCCAAGTGCTGGGATTAAAGGCATGCGCCACCACCGCCCGGCTTGTTTTTGTATTTTCAATGAGGATTTTTGTTTAGTTTGGTTTTTTGGATTGGTTAGTTTGGCGGTAAATCATTTTCATCGATGTATATAATGTTTCTTTGTCAGAATATGTCACAAGCTG
>NW_022196911.1:117871949-117922555 GCF_008632895.1 Mastomys coucha | reverse complement strand
CCCCCCCCCCCCCCCGTGAATACAGTGGTGTCACTGCTGCACTTACTAGATCGCGTGTTTTGGTGAGCATGTGTTTGGTTTCTGAGGTACTTGTTGCATTCCTTCCTTTTTGCCTTCCACTGAGGAGTTCCTAGCCCCACATCCCAGTGTGCCTTATGTTTCTATGATTTTGGCTGCTGTGCAGTGGAACGTACTATGTTGTTTTGTTTGTTTTTTTCCCTGGTTCTGTATATTACCGGACATCCAGGTGTCCACATTCTCTTCTGTTCTCACTTTCTCCTCCTTCTATTTTCTTTTTTGTCTTCTTGGGTTACATGACCCATTAACATAAAGAGAATATTATAAGCTAGTACAGTTTGATAACCTAGCATGTGAGAGTTTCAGATTCCGGGCCAGATAAATTACATTTTAGAGCACAAGAGTTGATTTAAAAATTAGTCTCCAGTTTACAACTGTCATAGTCTTTGGAGCTCTATCTGTTGTTTTCTAAGTGACTTGGAAAGTGACTGGAAATACAAAATCTGGCTGTAGAATTGAAGAGAATGGAGTGGAGCACCTCAGAGCCTTTGTGTTCCTTTCAGCCTGTTATACAGCTGCTGTAAGGAACTAAGCTTTGTAAACATTGAACTGAAACAAGACAAAAAAATGCAGGATTTGGTTTTTCTTCTCTTAGTCAAAGCTTAATATGAACAGAAGTTGGGCATTGTGTTTGAAGTTAATTAATGTAGGTTTATGTCGCTACGATTATAAGAACCACCATATCATCTTGATAGCTAGGTGGTTTTTCAGTCCCTAGCAATGCCTTTTCTTTGGACCCTGACAGTCTTGAGTGTGTGAGTGGGGACAGTGACAGGGGTCCCAAGTCAGTCACTGCTTGTGACTAGGACAGCAGTTTGAGGAATCTGAGAATTCATAGGATGAGTTGAATGCGTTTGTTCCATTTGGAAGAGTGAGAATATAAAATGTCTGTACGTGTGAAGAGGATGGCACCTCAGGTAGCCTTTCTGTCCTTTACACCCAAGAATGAAGTCATGGAGACTCCAGCCTTCTAGGAGATTGCTCTGGAGGTGGAAAAGAGCATCCTTTTGTCTTCTTCCACAGTTGAGTCCATGACTCCCAGCATACTGCTTGTCCCTAACTAACCTTGTGTCCACACTGACCAGGATTGTGTATTTATTGTGAACTTCCATACATGAATTTTGTTACTGCCTCTTCTGGACCCATTATACTTGACACAGTTCTCAAGCACTATGTTCGACCGAAAAAAGGAGTCTAGTGAGAGTCTGTCCTTAGTGAGAAGTAGGTAGTATGTCCAGTGTTTAAGCAGAACCTGATCCACAGGAACTCCAGAGCAGGAAACTACATGGTAAAGTACATCCCAGGAAATGGTATTTCTGAATTAGCTTTGGCTTGTTAGTATGCAGCATATGTGGTTTGAACGTGTGACAGAGCTTTCCTGGACCCCTTTTGCTGGCAGTAGTGTGGGAATTAACATGTTTCTTTCATATTTCTTGCTTTAGGGTGTTTTGCATGTGGAATGGAAAATGGATTCCGAGTCTATAACACCGATCCACTCAAAGAAAAAGAGAAACAAGGTAAGGGGATAGTGGTCATCTCCCTGTATAGGCCCTCAGTCTAGAGAGAGAGGCCTAACTGAGAAGGAAGGAACGTTTGGCCCTTTGTAAACGGGCAGAACTGTGGGTCTTTACAGGAGTTCTGTGTGCTTTCTGTATTAGGAGACAAGTGTGGCCAGACTGCATTCTTTAGTAAATTTTCATGCTTCTCTTTTATATCTTCAGCCCCTGCTACCTCTGCATGGAAGAATGAGGTGCAGGACACTTTCTTTCAAGCTTTTCTTACTGAATGTAAAACTATAGAAAAATCAGAACGTGGGTTTTATTTCAGTGTATGGGACTCCTAAACTCATTTAAAATGTCCAGCACTTACAAAGCATGAATAGCTGGGTATAATGGCACATATCTGTAATCCTGGCATTCTGCTCTTACCACCCAGAAAACTGAGGTAGGATTTTGAGTTCAAGGCCAAACAGGGCTTTATAACAAAACAGTCTGAAAAAAGAAATTTTGTTTATAATGATAAATTATACTTCTTCCTGCTTATTTCAGTGTCATGATCTTTTTTTTGTTTTGTTTTTTAATTTTTAAAAACTAAAAAGTGGCCAGGCATGGTGGCACACGCCTTTAATCCCAGCTCTCAGGAGGCAGAGGAATCTCTGAATTCAAGGTCAGCCTGGCCTACAAAGTGAGTTCCAGGACAGCCAGGGCTGTACACAGAGAAACCCTGTCTCAAAAAAGGTGTTTTGCCTGCATGTATATGTCTGTGTACTTCTTGCTTACCTGGTGCATAAGAGGCCAGAAGAGGGTGTTAGAGCCCCTGGAACTGGAATCATAGACAGTTGTGAGCCACATGTATGTATGGGTAAAAGAACATTTCACTAAAGCAGACACAGGGGGAAAGGTTGTTCTGCTAAGGCAAACATGTGAAAGGACATGTGATGAAGGATTCTTTGCTAAAAACACGCATGTATTGGTCTGCCTTATACTGCATAATTGTGCTCCATTTGTCGGGACTCCATAGAGAGAACCACACCAAAAAACTTATGGTGATGTGCTGCAGTTTCTTGCCACTTCTGTGGACTCAGGCTGATTGTCAGTAATGTCAGCTGAGATAGACGCACGTACTAAGACAAGACGTATGGAGGAGGTGTGGTGTTTGGAGGAATATAAATAGGATTCCACGGAAAGTGGAGGAAGCTGAGCTAGGATTGTTTATAGAGCTAGCTACACAATGCTTGTTGGTCTCAAGTCTTCACTGAGCTTCGCTTCACAGAGAGAATCACAGCCAAGAACTTTTCCTGATGGTCCTGTTGGCTCTGGTCCCTTCTGCTCACTTGTGCTAAGGCTGAACTGGGGCTTGGCAGTCTCTTCTAGGTAGTGCCATAGCTGCTGATGTGTGTTTGCTGTCCCAACTCCACCAAGATGAGCTGTGCAGCTGCTGACTCCTGTGAACTGAATTGTTAATTTCCTGATGATGCAGATAGGATTTGCTCCAAAGAACCCTGTCTGAACAGGTCCACTTCCCCCATATCCTTTCCTTTCCTTTCCACTACCTCTGAAAAAGTTAGAGTTATAAGACCCTGCTTCAAAAATAAGCAAAACAAAACAAAACAAAACAAAAAAACCCAAACAAACAAAAAAACAAACAAAAAAACAGTTGGGCTGGAGAGATGGCTCAGCAGTTAAGAGCACTGATTGCTCTTCCAGAGCTCCTGAGTTCAATTCCTAGCAACCACATGGTGGCTCACAACCATCTGTAATGGAATCTGATGCCCTCTTCTGGTGTGTCTGAAGACAGCTGCATTGTACTCATATAAATTAAATAAATAAAGTAAATAATTAAAAAGAAAAAACCCAGGGCTGGTAAGATGGCTCAGCGGGTAAGAGCATGGACTGCTCTTCCAAAGGTCCTGAGTTCAAATCCCAGCAACCACACGGTAGCTCACAATCACCCATAATGAGATCTGACGCCCTCTTCTGGTGCGTCTGAAGACAGCTATAGTGTATTACACTGGAGCTGGAGCGCAATTCCCAGCAACCACATGATGGCTCATGGCCATCTGTACAGCTAGCTACAGTGTACTTATATACATAAAATAAATAAATCTATTTGGGCTGGCAAGATGGCTCTGGGTAAGAGCACTGACTGCTCTTCCGAAGGTCCTGAGTTTGGATCCCAGCAACCACATGGCTCACAACCACCCGTAGTGAGATCTGACACCCTCTTCTGGTGCGTCTGAAGACAGCTACAGCATACCATGCTGGAGGTGGGGCCGGGGCGAGCCATCTGTACAGCTAGTGTATTCATACACATAAAATAAATAAATCTTTAAAAAAAAAAAAAACCACTGTCTTCTTTTCTCTGATGAAACACCATAACCAAAGCAACTTGAGGAGGAAAGGCTTATGTACCCCAAGGCACAATCCATTGACTGAAGCCAAGGCAGAAAGTCAAGTATGGCAGGAACCTGGAGCAGGAGCTATGTCCTGCTAACTTGCTTACTGGTTTCTCTCCATGGCTTGCTCCACCTGCTTTCCAATAGAACCCAGGAGTGGCACCACCCACGGGTTAGACCTGGACACCTCTCCCTCCTCTCACCAATTACTAATTGGCCGGGTGGTGGTGGCGCACACCTTTAATCCCAGCACTTGGGAGGCAGAGGCAGGCAGATTTCTGAGTTCGAGGCCAGCCTGGTCTACAGAGTGAGTTCCAGGACAGCCAAGGCTATACAGAGAAACCCAGTTTCGGGAAAAAAAAGAAAAAAGAAAGAAAAAAAAAAAATGAACAGGCCTACCTACAGCCAAATCTTATGGAGCTATTTTCTCTATTGAGGTGTTCTCCTCTTAGTGACTCTAGCTTCTGTCAGGTTGACAAAACTACCTACATAGACACCAGAACTAAAAGTAAGATCAGTGTGCTCCAACAGTAATGCCACTGCCATGTGGTGTGCTGCATCATATAAACATGCATTCACATACTACTGTTTGCTTTTTATATGTGTGTATGTACCATGTGTGTGTTTGGTGCTTGCAAGGGCCAGAAGAGGGTGTGGAGACCCTGGAACTGGAGTTACAGATGGTTGTAAGCTGCCATGTGCCTGTTGGGAATCAAATGTGGGTTCTCTGAAAGAGCAGCAGGGCTCTTGTCTGCTGTGCCATCTCTTCAGCCCCGACAGTGCTTTGGGGCTCATCTACCTTTAATTTTTGTAACTGCTTTATTTCAGTGAGTGGCTCACTCCTTTCTGCTCATGTGGGAGCTGTGCACTGACTGGTACAATACTATCTGAGCCCTGTGTTGTCTCCAGTGTAACTCTTTCCTAGTAAGGAACCTGTGAGATTGGCTGTCAGATAAGCAGCTGCCTCTTTCAAGGGACCCACTGCACACACGGGAAGCCAGGGGCAGAGAAGAGAAGCCCTTCTTGAAAACCCCAACTCTTCCAATAGTTGTGGGCAACACTTCCCATGTTGCTCCCAGGCTTTATTTAGTCCTGTGCCTTCTAATTATGCTCAGGATCACATTGGCACTGAGGACATTTAAAAAAGACACCTAAGGTATGAACAGTGTAGAAAAATTCTTTGTTCAGAAACACAATTCTTGCCAGGTATGGTGGCACACGCCTTTAATCCTAGCACTCAGGGTTAGAGGCAGAGGCAGGCAGATCTCTGGCCAAACCCAGACTACAAAGTGAATTCCAGAACAGCCCAGACTGTCACATAGAAATCCTGTCTTGAAAAACCAAGTAAATGAAGAAAAGAAGCAAGCAAGCACAGTTCTTTCTCTAGCACTGTACAAAGTTGGATGGAATTGATGTGACACATGCCTTGCCTATCTAAAGCAGTCACAGGCATGCTGTTATCACTTTCTCTCTTTATACAAGTAGGAGGACTACTAATTCTGTTGTCAGGTACCTGTTGGTCTTTGGATGCTAGGGGCTGGAAATACAAGGAGGAGAGGCATAAACTGCCCAACTCAGTTACCTGTTATCAGACCGAATGCTGACCATAGTACCCAGTGCACCTGCCCTCACTTTGGGCCATAAAGTCTTCATACTTTAAGATAACCAATGTTTTAAGGAAGGTACTAAAGTTTGGAGGCAAAAGCCATGGGCTGAATGCTTAGCTGGGAATGATGTGAAGATCACAGCTCAGGTGGTGATGGTAAAGTGGGCTGTAAAAAAAATCCAAGATAGGTAGGTACTGAATGACCTTCATTAAAACGTTAATTACCTTGGTTATAGCCCACCTTACATTTGTGTGTGCCTGCAGTGGAAATGTCAAGATTGATCTGGAAGAAGTAAAAATACTTTTAGGTTGCTTGTGATGGTTTGAGATAGCATGCAATACATAGTAAATTCCAGGCCAGCCTGGGCTACACCTGCTCAAAACAATCAAAAGATAAATAAAAATGTATCTTGTTGCAGGACATTTGATCACACTGTAAACCCTGAGATTGTGTTGTTTGTTGAAAAAAAAATGTTTATAGTTGTGGTGTGACTTAGCTCTTAGTATACATCTTTAGTGCCAAACAATGAAGGTAAAGTTAGTTTGTAGAAGGAAGCATCTGATTTGAAAGTGATGTCTAATTCAATGGCCGACAAAGTGACAAATTGGAGAAAGGTTTGGCAGAATAGGATATGCCAACTCTCATAAAAAGAGAAGAAAAAAGGCTACTTAACAGAGAGTAGCACAGAGAAAAAAGGAGACAAGTTGTACAGAGACGAGTTGCAGAGAGAGAGAGAACAAGCTAGACACAGATGAAGACAGAAAAAGCCAGAGAATGAAAAGGAGCCAGAAGATTAGAACAGATTGTAGTTTGAGGCCAAGCAGAGCAATTCAGGAGAAGCTAAGAGAAGTCAACTTGAAGAGGAGTTTGAAACAGAACAGCTTGAGTTGACCAGCCAGCCAGAGGTCAAAAAGAGCTAGGAAGAGTGAGCTTGACCCAGATAAGATTGTACGGAGGCTACATGCTTCAATGACTAGACTTAGGTTAGCAGGTGGAGACAGTAAGCTTCAGAGATGACAATACAGGCGAATAAAAGATACTTTTACAGTGTTTAAAAAGAACTCTTTACAAGCTTTTAGTGAGGATCTTCCATACTTTATGTAAGCACTCAGCTTTCATGCCTTTGGGGCTGCAGTCTGGGGAGTTGGCTCTGAGTCACTGCTCTGAAGTTCTGCACCCACCAACAGTTCTGTATTTCATCATTGGATGGAGTCATGTCTTACCGAATTACTTGTTTTATTGTTAGCATTTGAACAGGTTTATGCTGACAAGTGCATAGTAAGGTTACTAGTGAGTTCAAGGTCACAAAGCAGTAAGCTTCTCTTCCATTTGCACAGAGACTAAAGAATACACTGGCTATATCTTGACATAATTCTCAGATTGCTCCTACTTGCTTTGTTTCTAAAACTAATTGAACCAGCATTGAGGAGAGAGTCGCTCTCTTGATGACCTGGGACTAAGAAGTTTTTAAGTAGAACATCTTACTGTTTGTATCAGGGGTAAAGATTCTAAAATCTACTAAATTAGTCTTTTTAAAGTGTGCAGAACAGTGTTCTAGAGATCTGTTTAACATTTTCATCTAGAAAAAGCAGAATTCTTACTTCCTCCTCCCTGGTAACTTAACAATTCTGTCTCTAACTTGACTTCCGTAGAGCCTTCCTGTAGGCAGTCCTGCAGTTACAGTATAAGCCTTGAGCCTGACTTATCATTTAGCAAGATGCCCTCAAAGTTCACTTGTGCTGTAGCTATGTCAAAAGACAATTCCACTGTGGGTGTGTCCACTAGTGGATGTTTGAGTTAATATTTGGCTTTTGTGAACAGTGTTGATGTGTTTGTGAACATGGGCATTCAAATACCTTTTTGCTTCAATTCTTTTGGATATATACCATAAAGCAGGATTGCTGGGCTATTTTTTTCTTGTTTGTTTAAAGCAGTATCTGTCTATTATGTAGCTCTGGCTGTCTTGGAACTTGCTATGTAGTCTAGGCTGGCCTTAAACTCAGAGATCCACATGCCTCTGCCTTAGAGTATGGGGTTAAAGGCATATACTACCATGCCTTCTGGATCTTGTAGTAGTTATGTTCTCAAGTGTTTGAGGACCTGGTGTTTCTACCTTTTCACTAATGCTTACTGTTTCTTGTTTTCCTAGTAGTCAGTATGCTGATGACAAGAGGTCTCAATTTAAGGTGCAGGTAGAACAGGCTGGCTTTGAACTCACAGGGATCTACCTGACAATGTCTCTTCAATGATGGGATTAAAACCTTGTACCACTACCCCTGGCTAAAAGTGTAGCCTGGCCTTAAACTCCTGATCCTCCTGCTTATGCCTTAACATATCCTACTGGCTGTGCCAGCACAACCTGCCAATTTTTTAATAATAGTATTGCTTATGTTTTGTTGCTTTAGATTTTGTTGTTTGTTGTGTATTGTGTTTATCCTTCTCTTATAAAATAAACAATTTGTAGATATTCTCATATGTATAGTACCAGTGTGTGTGAGTTTGCATGTATACATACATGTGCAGGTGAAATCCAGAAGTCAACCTCTTGTATCATTTCTCAGAAGCTAACCACCTTTCTTTTTCTTTTTCTTTTCTTTTTTTTTGTTTTTTAATTTGCTTTTTTAACAGGCACTTTTATGCATCTGGGGCTTGCTGATTTGGCTAGGCTGGCTGCTCACTGATGCTCAGGGGTCCTCCTTTCTCGGCTTCCTCATGTGCTACCATGTCCAGCTCTTTCTTTTCCTTTTCCTTCCTCCCCTGGATTCCCCCCAACACATAAGCTCACCTCCCTTCCTCCCTCTCTTTGTGGCTTCTGGAGATCAAACTCAGGCTAGTATCACTAACTTTACTTACTGAGACATCTTCAGCTCTTGCAAATAATCTCAATCAAGATTATTATTATTATTATTATTATTATTATTATTATTATTGTGTGTGTGTGTGTGTGTGTGTGTGTGTGTGTGTGTGTGTGTAGAGGCATGTGGTATGCATGTGGAAGTCAGGATAATTTTCAGGAGTTGGTTCTTTCCTTTCATGATGGGACCCAGTACTTGAGCTCAGATCATTAGGTTTGTATAGCTTTCACCAAGCCATCTCATTTGTTTTGACTTTAATTGGTTATACTTCTGATGTCATAGCCAAGAAATTATTTCAAAACCAAATGTTAATAAAGGTTTCCCACTAGTAATTTTACAGTTTGGGGACTTGTTAATAAGTCTTTAATTCATTTTGTGTTATTTTTCATATTATATAAGGTGAAGGTCCACCTTCATTCTTTTTTATATGTACCTTCAGTTATCCTAAAACCATTTGTTAAGGAGACTTTCCTCTCTTACTTGAGAAGTTACCACTTGTTTTTGGTAGATTATTCTTTTAAAGCTTTGGCCTGTTACAATCTTAAGGAGTTAAGAGGCTGGAGAGTCAGTGTTCACTGGCAGCTGTTATGTCCTGTTGCATGATGAGTAGGCTTAAGGAAATTAGTGATGGCCTCTTGTGTTGCCAGGATAAAGAGACTATGGGCTGTTATATTTTGGAAGCTATGAATCTAACCCAGTGGATAAGGACCCATTATAGCCCCTTGGAAGTGCTAGGGATTTAACCCAGGGCCTTATGCATTCAAGGCAAGCATTTTTACCACTGTCATTGCCCTAGACCTCCACTGTTGCCATCGGAGTCTACACAGTACTCATGTCTTAGTAGACCCCGAATTACTTTGAGGGAGCTTGTGTCAGAGAACAATTAAGTTTTCTTCAAGAAAAGCTGATTTTCATTGTGGGTAATATTAACTGTAAGTCCTTTCTGGATTATTGCTAGACCTTGAGAGAGCTGTGAGCTTTTTTGTTTGTTTTGTTTTGGCTCATTTTTGGAAACTGTGACTGAAGAGGCCAAAGTCTGTTCCTGACTTGCTCTTGGTAGTGTGTTCCCTTGTCTCAGGTGCTACAGTCTGTTACAGACTAATGAGACCTGTGCTAGTGGTCATACTGAGTTACATGAGTCCCCATAGAAGGGAGTTTGTCCCCAGGGCTCTAGGTATTACACTTATGGGGCATCCTGATGTCACAGAGGACGCAGGAAGTTTTCCTCTAACATAAATTGTGACTCGATTTTCCTCCTGACTCAGGGCCTTGTGTATATAAAGTAGGCATTCTTCCCTGAGCTGCATCTAGCTCTTGGAATGTTCTGAACATTACGTGCTTAAACACATGAAGTGTGGCCGGTCTTAGCTACTTTGTGGGTTCTTCTTCCTACCCTTTATCCTCTTGGTTTCACTAGATACGAGAGAAGGAAGGATAGAGGAGGTAGAGAGAGATCTGTGACTCTAATGTCTTTCTTGTTTCTTTGAGCATTACTACTAACAAACCAAAACCAACCCCCCTGAATGACCAACAACCAGTGGCTCCCCCACCCCTAAAATCAGGGCCCTAACATTTATATACCCTCTGAAAAATTCCCAGAATTCCAAACTTCACACAATTGCAGAAACTATCTGCAGCTGGTAAAACCGTGCCTCTGCTAGAGCACGAGGCAAATCATGTAGTCTCCTGCTGTGGACAGTTCGAAGCAGCCCCACATCCCCACTTCTTGGATTAAAATGAAAACATGGGCTTATAATCAATCAATCAATCAATCTCTCTCCTTCTCTCTCTCCCTCTGTGTGTGTGTGTGTGTTAAAGAAACACCTTGCAGAATTCTTCCTACAATAAAGTCACTAACTGACTTAGCCTTTGCATTAGGGCTTTTAGTACACTTTCACTTACTTGTTATTTATTTACTTTTGAAACAATCTTTGCATACAGTATAGGCTAGCTTTGTGCTCCATTTTTGTTCATTTTACTGTGTGTGCATGCACACGCCAGTATGCATTTGCATGCATGCATGCCATGGTGCACATGTTGAAGTAAGGTAAGTTTTGTGGGTTCTAGTCTTTTTTTTTTTCTACCTTTATATAGGTTTGGGGCTCAAACTCAGATCACATTGTCAGCTATGCATGGCAAACTCTTTACCAACTGGAGCTATCTTGTGTTCTTAATTCTCCTGCCTCAGCCTCCTAAGTTTCTACAGGGGTGCACCACAATTGCCTGCTTCTTCATTTATAGATCTTGCTGCATCTTAAAATATGAATTTGGGAGCTGGGTATGGTCACATATGCCTTTAATCCCAGCACTCAGAGCACAGAGGCAGGCTGGTCTCCGAGTTCGAGGCCAGCCTGCCTGGTCTACAAAGTGAGCTCAAGGATAGCCAGTGGTGTTACACAGAGAACCCTGTACTGAAAAACTAGGAAAGACTAAAATGCTAGGGTCTAGAGGAATGGCTAAGCAGTCAAGAACACTTGCTACCCTTCCAGAGGACTCAGGATCAATTCTTGGCACCACATGGCAGCACACAACTGCCTGTGACTCCAGTTCCAGGGTTTTGAAAAGTCCTTTGTGGGCAGTAGGTACACACATGGTGCACAGATACTTATGCAGGCAGAGCACTGATACACATAAAATAATTTAAGGATGACGTACTAGCTATGTCAGGTGTGGTGGGACATACATTTAATCTTAGCATTCGGAAGGCAGAGACAGCCAGATCACTAAGTTCTCAGCAAGCCTGACTTACTTGGTGAATTCCAGCCAGCCAGGGCTATTATAGTGAGACTCTGTCTCGAAAAATAAGTAAATAATAAAATAAGATAATGAAATGCTGAATATTGTATTCACTTTTTCTGTTTGGTAACATTTTAACTTATTAAATTACCTTTTTTAAAACTATCATTTCAGAATTTTTAGAAGGAGGAGTTGGCCACGTGGAAATGTTATTTCGCTGTAACTATTTAGCTTTAGTTGGCGGTGGAAAAAAGCCGAAATACCCTCCCAACAAAGGTACAGTAGTCCATCTTTCAAAACCTCCTCATGTATGTAGGGTATCCTGAACTTTATCTGTGTCTGCAGCCATATGAGAGCCTCCCTACTAGTCTTGTGAGGTGTTGAGGGCTAACCACTGGGAAAAAAGCTTCCAGAAAGTGTGTGGATGGATGTCAACTGTTACTGAGTGTGTGTGGATATGCTTCACCTCTAGGCAGGTATGTTGAAAGTCAAAATTGAGGGTGAAGCAAGGTTTAGGAATGGTTTTCCCTGCTGAAAACCACAGACTTAGTAAGATTAACTCATTGTTCACATAGAACAAGGAGCCAGGTTGGCTGTGGGTACATGGGTTGCAGTATTGTTGTGAGTTTGTCATTGTATGGGGTGGAGGAAATTATGGTTGAGAGGTGTAATTTCTTTTCATTCTTTCTTTTCACTGTAGGCATCATGCCCTTAGTTGGGTTTAATCTAACTTTTATTTGAAAGAGGAGGTGGACATAGCTAATCTCCTTTAAAGGAAGAAAGCTTGAAGGGAAAGAGGCCTAGGAAGAAGGGAAAGCACAGGGGGTAGAAGGTTGCTTGAGAAGGAGGTGGGGTATACCTGGGGGTGGTGGGGACGTAAGTGTCAACTGAAGAGGGGGTATTGGAAGGGCAAGCTAGTGTCTGCTACAGAATTGGAATAGCTCAGGCCTGATGTGAAAGTAATGGAAAGGATTGTGAGTCCGTGAGGGTAGCTCACAGGAGTCATGCATGGCTGGCATTCTTGAAGCTCTGGTTTTATTACCAAGCACCCAAAAAGAAAAGGGAGTGGACCACGTACCAAGACAGGGGTGACTCTGGGTCCAATGCTCACCATGCTTGGTGGAGCACTGTGAATATGGGAAATTGCAGCACTCAAGTGAGAGGTTGACCCTGCAGTTTTGCCTTTAGTCAGGACCAGAGAAATGAAAAAGAAAAGTAGTGTAGCTATGAATTGGAGATCTTGCCCTTCCCCTTTTCTTTGTGGTACTGGAAATTGAACTTATGTCCTATATTCTCAACTACCTGTCATTATTTTAAAAGGCTTTAAAAATTATTATTTATGCGTGGAATAGGAAGAGAGAAATTTCAGGAATTGGTTCTCTTTTCATCGTGTTGATTCCAGGTATTAAACTAAGGTTATCAGACTTAGTGACAAGGACCATTACTGGCTGAGCCTTCTCTTTGCCACCTGCCTATTCCTTTTCTCCCTTTCTCATTTTCCTCCTCTACACTTCCTCTTTCTTTATGGTGCTAGAAAGTGAACCTTGGGCCTCAAGAAGCATGCTAGATAACACTCAACTGTATATTTCCAGCCAGTTTTTCAAAATCTATTTATTTATATGTGTTTGAGTATACACCACATGCTTTTGGGCATCAGAGAAGGCCAGAACAGAACATTTGGATTTCCTAGAACTAGAGTTATAAGTGATTATGAGCTGCCAGACATGGGTGCTCAGAACTAAACTTGAGTCCTCTGGAAGAGCAAAAAGATTCTTAGCAATCAACTGTCTTTTCAACCCCTCCTTTCATTTTTTTTTTCCCTTCATTTTTTGACATAGGTTTCTCTGGCATTTAAACACTTAGTAACTATAGTCAGGTTTGCTTAGCTCAGTCAGGTGAAGCTGTGCTAGAGTGTGTAAGACAGATTGGTTTCCTAAGATCTTGGTTATGCTTGTGCCTGTTGCATTAGGAGTAGGGCTTCAGTAAGTAAGTGAGGGTTCTGAGGGTAAGCCCTACCTACCCAGTGGTATCCCACCATTGCCAGGTACATCTGGGTTTGCTTGGCCTCATAAGTCAGGTGCTGTCTACAGTTCAGTTACTTGTGACAACACATGCACTCTTCTGGTGTTTCAGTGATGATCTGGGATGATCTGAAGAAGAAGACAGTCATCGAGATAGAATTCTCCACAGAGGTCAAGGCTGTCAAGTTGCGGAGAGATAGGTGGGTTTGCTGTCACTTTTGTAAATGCAGTTTCATTTCTTTAAAAATAGATACAGTGCATCATTCTTAGGTTTATTAGGGTGGTGCTTAAAGGCTCAAACTAGTTGACTCAAACTAATAATCTTGTATTTGAAAACTTCGTGGGTAGTATTTTGTTCTCTTTTTGTTTATTTTGTTGAATCAGGAGTTTACAAGGTACCCCAAGCTGGCCTTGCTGTTCTGCCTCAGCCTCCCAAGTGTCAGGAGGGATTCAGGCACATGCCATTACTCCCGGCAGTTTTCTTAACTGTAGACATGTTTTAAAAGTATGAGAGGGTAGTGTCTCACCATGCTAATACCCTCGGTAAGATGTCTGCTCATAATGCTTCTCTAAGCTCACAAGTTCCTCTGAGGCTGACCTCTGCATGGTGATGGGCCTACTTGGCTATGCTCAACCCTTATGCTTTGGTCTTCTTGGCCATATTTAGAACCTGTTTTTTTTTTTTTTTTTTTTTAAAGATTTATTTATTTTATTTGCATGAGTACACTGTAGCTGTACAGATGGCCATGAGCCATCATGTGGCTGCTGGGAATTGACCGCCCTGCTCGCTCCTGCGTAATTTACTGTAGCTGTCTTCAGACGCACCAGAAGAGGGCGTCAGATCTCATTATGGATGGTTGTGAGCCACCAGTGTGGTTGCTGGGATCCGAACTCAGGACCTTTGGAAGAGCAGTCAGTGCTCTTACCCACTGAGCCATCTCACCAGCCCCCTACAACCTGTTTCTAACAGGAGTGATGATACACATCTATAATTCCAACACTTGGGAAATAAAGGCAAGATGATAAGGGGTTCAAGGCCACTCTCAACTAACTGCTTGTTTTGCACTTGGCCAGTTTGAGCCATGTGAGACCCCATCTCAAAAAATAAAGCGGATGGGTTGGTACATACTTAAAATCCCAGCCCTCAGAAATCAGAGGCAAGTTTGAGGCTAAAGCTAGCTGAGCTACAAAGTTAGACCCCGACCAAAAAATAAATAAATAAAAAGCCAAGCGAGCCCTGTTGTATGAGGTACTTCCTGTGTTTTTTTGTTTGTTTGTTTGTTTGTTTGTTTTTTTCTTTTCTGGGTTTCAGTATGGGAACAGAAATCACAAAAATGCTTATTTTACTTTTGAGAAGAGGAGCTCTGATTACATTTTTCTTTCCAGAATTGTGGTGGTTTTGGACTCCATGATTAAGGTGTTCACATTCACACACAATCCCCATCAGTTGCACGTCTTTGAAACTTGCTATAATCCTAGAGGTAAGGTGTGGATGGGTGAGCATTGCTGGGAAATGGGTCCATGTGGATAAAGACGAGGCCTGGGGGACCTGTCCCCAAGTGGGTCCTGATGTGAGCAGTGGAACTTTGGCTCCACTGAACTGTGAACACTTCATGGAGTGCTGGCTTTTGCTTCCCTGCCTGCTTGAGCTCCCTTAGTAGCGTCCTGGGTGAGAATTCTGAAGCCACCACCTTGCCACAGGCGAGGGGGTCCTTCCTTTGCTCCATTCTTCCCCAGCAGCTTTTGAGCCATCACTAGCCACACTGGGAGCTGCTGAGCTTTTTCTTTCTTCTCTTCCTTTCTGTGGAGTAGACTATACTTGTGGTGTATTCAGTTGTCATCCTCATACTGTTGTAAAAATTGTGGATTTTTTTCTCTCTCAGTTATGTTGTGTTAGAAATTAAATTACTCACCCCACTCATCTTTCCCTATATTTTCTCTTTTCTCTCTTGTCTCTTCCTCTCACTCCCCTCCCCCCGCTTTTTTTCTTTTGAATGAAGTCTTACTAGGCTGCTCAAGCCAGATTTGAACATTGGGACTCACCTTCCAGAGTATCTGGCACACTAGTCAGAAAGCATGCATTCAACTCTGAATACTTTTGTTTCTTGAGACAGGGTCTCATAGCTTAGACTAGCCTCCAACTCACATTCCTTCTGCCTCAGCCTTCTGAGTGGTGGGATTTTTATAAATGCTGTGCTCCACCCTGCTGAGACCATTGTTTTTGGTACTGTGTTGTTTTTGTTTTGGGTTACATTACTTCCTTTTATCCAGCAAGAATCTAAAGTCCCTTTTGGCTTCTCCAATGAAACATGCCAGCACCTTTCTGCCACTATTGCTGACACTTTAAAGTTAATCTTGAAATTTTGTCATGTCAACCTTCCAGTCTTTACAAAAAATTTGGTCTTTTAGTACTTTTATTCTTCCACATAACTCTCCTTATCAGCCTGTATGTTGAGGGTTAGCTGTGTCTTTGAAGACTGTGGATGAGGTGGATATAGAAAAAAGCAGGCTTTTCTAGCCATGGCCTTGAGAGGTGTGTCTGGTCTCTGCACCTTGTGGTATATTCTAGATTGACTCTAAGTATTTAAGGGTTTTTGCTATTGTAATTTTTTTTCCAGTCAGCCCCAAGATTTATTTATTATTATAAATAAGTACACTGTAGCTGTCTTCAGATGCACCAGAAGAGGGCATCAGATCTCATCACAGGTGGTTGTGAGCCATCATGTGGTTGCTGGGATTTGAATTCAGGACCTTTGGAAGAGCAGAAAGTGCTCTTAACCTGCTGAGCCATCTCACCAGTCCCGCTATTGTAATTTTTTTATTGTACTTTTAGTAGCTAATACTATGAAAGACAGGCACCTGATAAATAAGTTGGGTAGTAAATTGTTCAGCAAATGTTCCCAGTTATAAACAGGTCTCATGGGCAGCAGCTTTGTCAGTCCTGATAGTCTTTCCAGTGACAACAATTCCAAGGTGAATGCACTCCACAATAGTTAAGTTGTTGACTGAGGATTGGGGCAGGAAGTACATTTGGGAATCAGGCAGGAGTCAGGCTTTGACCATTGTCATCTCCCAACTAGTTTTCTTTGTCTCTGCATAGGCCTCTGTGTCCTGTGTCCCAACAGTAACAACTCCCTTCTCGCCTTCCCTGGCACTCACACTGGCCACGTACAGCTTGTGGACCTGGCCAGCACTGAAAAGCCACCAGTGGACATTCCCGCACATGAGGGTGTCCTGAGCTGTATTGCTCTCAACCTGCAGGGAACAAGAATTGCAACTGCGTCTGAAAAAGTAAGTGCAGGCCATATATGTGAGTCTGATCTAATTATGGACGGGAACTAGGCCAGGCCTTCAGACAGCATCTGCTTTACTTCCTGTTCTTTACAAACCAGTTTGTTGTTAAAGCATGATAAAGATAACACCAACCTGAGTGTAGTGACATACACTCAGTAGTATGTGGTACTACTATGGTAGTCTATAATACCAGCTCCTGAGAGGCAGGCAAAGGATATTAAGTTCAAGGCCACTTAGTGCCTTCCTTAGTCTTGGTTGTCCAATGATGCTTCGGAAGTGTCTTTCACATCTGCCTAACAATATTTCCTCATTGAATTACCACAATCTTAAAATTTGAAGTATTGACCATTATATTAGTCACTTTTTGTTGCTGTGATAAAACACCATAAGCAAAAGCAAGCCTGGAAGTGTTTCATTTTACTTAGACTTCCAGAGGGGGATTCCATAATGATAAAGGAAACATGGCAGCATGGCTAGGCCAGAAAGTCTAGAGATCACATCTTCAACTGATGTTGTACCAAAGGCAGGGGCCTGCTGCCGGCATTCTCCACCAGTTGTTGTACCAAAGGCAGTGGGGTTGGGGGCACTGCTGAGACCTGGGTCTCTCTGTCTCTCTCTGTCTCTGTCTCTGTCTCTGTCTCTCTCTCTCTCTCTCTTCTCCAGTGCTGACCTGTCCAGCACGGCACCTTAGTTAAAAAGGAGGCAGTGTGTAAATGAGTTATTTTATTGTAGGAAGGAGGAAAATATGCTGGTCAAATAGAGAAAAAGAAAGGAGAGGAAAGAGAGAGAAAGGAGAGGAAGAAAGCAAGAGAAGAGAACAAACTGCAGAGAGGAGAGAGAGAAAGAGTAAGAGAGCAAGAGAGAGGAACAAAGCAAGAGAGAGGAAGAGTAAGAGAGTGAGGAGGGGAGAACCACCCCTTTTATTGTATGGAATGTGGCATGCCTGGCTTGTGGTCAGATGACTGGGTGTAGGGTCCAGCTAGAATGCTGGGAGCTTGAGGCATTGTCTGCCTGATAGAGCACACATCTCCTGCAGGTGCAGCTGTGAGGGGTTTGGGCAGAAATCTGGGCCATCGTCTCAGGAGCTATCACCGAATGCCTACCATCCCTTGTGAATAAATTTACTCTGCTCAGTGGGTATCCAGGATTCTGAGGTGGCAGCTTTACTGGACTCAGGCTGTCAAAACAGCCCACTGCCCCACAAACTGAAATCTTGAAGCAGAGAGAACAAAGTGTAGTTGAAGCTAGCCAGCGAATTTCCGAGGCTGCCTCCAGCAGTACTTCCTCAAGCAAGGGTCTGTCTCCTAAAGATTTCATAATCTCACCAAATAGTAACAGCAGCTGGGGGCCAAGGGGTCATATATTCAAGCCTATGGGGAAACATTGCTTATCCAAGCCCCTATAACTATGTTATCCTTTATTTTGTCTAAAATGAAAACTGATCATTTAGACCTGTTTTTAGATTATGTGGTAGGGGTTGGGGGCAGCTCAGGGATAACTTTGAGAAGTTGGTTCTCTTTAGTTGCCAGTTTTTTGCTGCAAGTACCTTTACCTGCTGACTGTTGCACAAGTCTCTGAAAATTGGCATCTTTTTACTGTGGTTTCCACTTGACAATAAGTCCAGTATCACTTTGTATGAAATTATTAATTGGAATGTATTTATTAGTGGGTTCAGCCTACTGGGAGAACAGGTCATACTTGTGGTCTACCCTGTCTAGTTGTTTCCTAAGCTATGGCTGACAGACAGCAGTGGTCAGGAACAGAGAAAAAGCAAGTCCTGCTTCTTGTCCTGGTTACTAGGAGGCCTAGATAGGTATCTGCAAATATTGCTGCTCAAGGTGAGTATAGGAACTGTAGATAGCCTGTGGTGGCCCAGACTCTGGAGTTGTTCTGCTTCTGCCTCCTGAGTGCTGGAATCACAGACTGACCAGACAAGTACAGTTTTGGATTTTGTTTTTTTTTTGTTTTGTTTTTGAGACAGAGTTTCTCTGTGTAGGCTTTACTTCCCTGGAACTAACTCCATAGACCAGGCTGGCCTCAAACTCACAGCCCGCCTGCCTCTGCTTTGCAAGTGCTGGGATTAGAGGTGTGCACCACCACCACCTGGTGACAAGGTATAATTTTATCTAAATTTAGAAATAGGATTTTTCAAGCTGGGGATGTAGCACAGCTGATAGAATGCTTGTCTGAGATATACAGATCCCTGACTGTGCTCTCCAGAACTGTATTAACTATGGTAGTGCACACCTCTAAGTGGTGGTAGTCCCACCACTTAGAGGCACAGGCAGATAGATCTTAAGTTCAGAGTCAGCCTGGTCTGTCTCAGGCTATAGTGAGATCTTGTCTCCAAAACATAACAAAAGAAAGAAATAGCAAAGGAGAGAAAAGAAAAATGCCAAGTTTGCAAGTTTAAAAACCTCATTATTTCTCATCACTCAGCTAAAAGGTTGAGGCAGTAAGGTTATAAAAAGTTCTAGGCTAGCCTGAGCTATACAATAAAATGTCATCTTTTTTGTTTTTTATTTTTGTTTGTTTGTTTGTTTTTTGTTTTTGTCTTTTTGTTTTTGGAGAAGATGTCATCTTTTTTTTAAAAAAAAAATACTAGTATGGTGGCACACACTTTATCTTCTTTCTCTCTCTTTTTTTTTTTAAGATTTATTCATTTATGTGTATGAGTACACTGTAGCTGTACAGTTGTGAGAC
This sequence comes from Mastomys coucha, assembly GCF_008632895.1. Classification (NCBI taxonomy): domain Eukaryota; kingdom Metazoa; phylum Chordata; class Mammalia; order Rodentia; family Muridae; genus Mastomys; species Mastomys coucha. The sequence goes on along the minus strand of NW_022196911.1, from coordinate 117,903,366 downwards.
ATCATGTGGCTGCTGGGAATTGAATTCAGGAGCTCTGCTTGCTCTGGCCCTGCTTGCTCCCGGGTAATACACTGTAGCTGTCTTTAGACACACCAGAAGAGGGCGTCAGATCTCATCACGGATGGTTGTGAGCCAACATGTGGTTGCTGGGATCCGAAATCAGGACCTTCAGAAGAGCAGTCAGTGCTCTTACCTGCTGAGCCATCTCGCCAGGCCCAGCATTTGGTGAATGAATTTGAGGTTTGTTTGGTGTACTAGTGAGTTCTAGACTGGCCAGGCAGAGCTACATAGTGACACCCTTTCTCAAAACAAGCAAAAATAAATAAGTAAATAAATAAATAAAGTGGGACATCACAATGCATATCTGTAATTCTAGTTCTTAGGAGATGGAAATAAGAGAATCAAGTCTTGACCAGTTTGGTGTGTATAAGACCCTGTCTTTTTTCGGGGGGGTGGGGTGGGAGGAGGTAAACAAAACTGATGTAGATGGGATGGCCCATCAGGCAAAGAATTTTTTTATATCCTTTTTTCCCTTAGAGTCTCCATTTTCAACTTCCTATACCTTGTTCATGAATATGTAGGTGGTCCTGTGCACATGCATGTGAGGATCTACAGGTCAACTTTAGATGTTCTTCGGGTAACCTTGTTGTGGTTGAACAGGTATGGCCCCATAGATTCATGTGTTTCAGTGGTTGGCCATAAGGAATGGTGTTATTAGGAGGTGTGGTCTTCTGGAGTAGGCGTGGCCTTGCTGGAGGAAGAGTATCATTGTGTAGGCAGGCTTCTCCTATGCTCAAGCTCCCCTCGGGGTGGCTTCAGAGCCTCCTGTCTCCCTATGGAAGACAGTCCCCCTTCTGCACCTGTAGATCAAGATGTACACCTCTCAGCTCCTTCCTTCTCAGCACGTCAGCCTGCCTGCTGCCATGAAGACAATGGACTGAACCTCTGAAACTAAGCCAGCCCCAACTAAATGTTTTTTCTTTACAAGAGTTACCTTGGTCTCTGTGTCTCTTCACAGCAATAAAACCCTAAGATACTTGTGTTTTGAGATGTTATTGGCCTGAAACTCACCAGGTAGGCCATGCTGACCAACTAGTGAACACTAGTGATCCCTCTGTCTCTACATCACCTCCAGTGTTATTGCAAATGTGTGCCATTCCTGGATTTTTAAAAATGGATTTTAGAGATCCAGCTTTGGTCTTTGTACTCCTATGGCTAACACTTGACTAACTGAGCTATCTCATGGCCCCTTATTGGGCTAGCTAGCCAGTCATTGTAGCTGAAATGATGAGCCCCAGATTTAGTGAGAGAAATCTGTCTTAAAAAGTGGGATTGAGGGGGCTGAAGAGATGGCTCAGTGGTTAAGAGCACCGGCTTCTCTTCCAGAGGACCCAGGTTCAATTCCCAGCAACCACATGGCTGCTTACAACTGTCTGTAACTCCTGTTCCAGGGAACTGACACCCTCATACAGACAGATATGCAAGCAGAACACAATAACATAAAATGAAAATACTAAGGTTGAGGATAGTAGAGAAAGGTACCTAGCATTGACCTTGGTCTCCAGCTGTACACACAGGTGTGGACTCAGTGCGACCACAAGAGTGACACAAGTCAGAATCTCATTAGAAATATGGGATATATGTGTTCTTTTTTTTCTTTGTTTTCTCAACTCAGCAGTGCTCTGGAGATTTACCAGTGTAACTTAGATATTTTTTTTCTCAGTGATGCAGATAGAACTCAGGCCTTTTGCAGACTAGGCAAGCACTCCACCATTGAGCTGAACTCCCAGTGCCAGCTTAGGATGATGTGACTTGTATTTCCTTTCCAACTTTATAGTGATAATAAAACTACATGTTCATTACAAGCTTTACTTTGAATTTTGGTATTTTCCTAGTTGTAATGATAGATGATTAGACCGCAGTAGGCCACAGCTGCCTCTCAGGAGAACAACTGATGTCCCACCTTGAACTGTGCTGCAGGGACAGGGACCAGGGTGTACAAGGGACAGGGACAAGGACAGGGACCAGGGTGTACAACTGATGTCCCACCCTGAACTGTGCTGCAGGGACAGGGACCAGTGTGTACAACTGATGTCCCACCCTGAACTATGCTGTAGGGACAGGGACAGGGACAGGGACCAGTGTGTACAACTGATGTCCCACCCTGAACTGTGCGGCCAGGGACAGGGACCAGGGTGTACAGCTGATGTCCCACCCTGAACTGTGCGGCCAGGGCCAGGGGCCAGGGTGTACAACTGATGTCCCACCCTGAACTGTGCGGCCAGGGACAGGGACCAGTGTGTACTCCAGGCCTTCTTGGAGCTCACTGTGTAGACTTGTGTACCAGTCAGTAGTGTGGGGGAGCGTTTTGTTTTATTTTGACTTTTGAGAGTCTTACTAAGTATAACCTGGCATGACATGAACTTGTCTTCTGTGCCATCGTCCCTAGCTCTGGCCTTTTCATGGATTCAAATATTCAGTAAATACATGAGATATTCACCTATTTGTTATAAAATATGTTCTGTGTAAAAGCATTTTACTCAATGTCAGGCTGTTTCATTTTGTCAATTACAAACCCTTTTATATTCTACCCTGTCACTCAGTCTAATGTGTATTACATCTGTAATGCTAGCTTGGAAGCTGAGGCAGGAGAGTTGAAGCAGGAGCATTCATTGCCTCAGGGTCAGTGTGAGGCTATCAAAAAAATTCTTTGTTTGGTTGAGGGGTTTTTTTTGTTTTGTTTTTTTGGGACAAGGTTTCTCTGTGTAGCCCTGGCTGTCAAGGCATGCACCACCACTGCCTGGCAAAAAAAAATTTAAAAATTAGAAGATAAAACAAACTAGTAACTACAAGGGTGTTGTTATTTTGATTTCTCTGGAGTGGAGATTGTTGTTGTTTGGGGGGTTTGTTTTCATTTTTGTTTGAGACAGGGGCTCACTATATTCCTCAAACTCAGAAATCTACCTGCCTCTGCTTTCCAAATATTAAAAACACGCTCTACCACACCTGGATTTTTTTTAAAAAACAAGTTTATTTTAAACAAATACTGTTTTGACATTGGCTTCTGAAATAATTAATGTTTCCTTCCCCAGAATTTACTTCGGCTTCATCTTGTTAGATTTGGTTCTTACAGCTATCATTGTTAAGGCTGAGCAGTATGTTTGGTGGGCCGGATGGATCGAGTAAATTTCAAGGTTATGGTTTATTTATGACACTATCTAGCAGTTTATTTAGTCAGCTTGAGAGTAGGGGAGTTTCCCTTATATTCTGCACTGGAAAGCTGCTGCGTCTCCAGGAGTGGGGCTGGGAGATGGGCTGATTGTCACACAGGCCTGCCAGGCCATTTTCCACAAGAAATAGGACCACTCGTGTTTACCCCAACACCAGAATTGACTAAGGAGTCTTCACTTTCAACAAAACTTTTAAAAAAAGTTTTGAGTTGAGTATTATTTTTCCTCAGGGAGCTTAATGCATTGAGCATTAATTTTCTGGCCTTTTATTCTGTGCTGCCTAATTTCCTGAGAGGAGGAGTACTTTATCTTGCCTGAGATGACATTGCTCCAGCAAATATTCGGGTCTTTGAGTTAAGGAACTGGAGCAGGTGGGGACCAGTCAAGGCCTCCGCACAAGGAGATGTCTTACGACCCCTCTGCTGGGCCTGAGTTAGAAGACAAGAAAGTTACTGAATTTTAGGTGATGTGGGCGAGTCAAGAAAGGGCTGTTGGGGCCAATGGGTTGTAATATAAATCGTTTCAGACTAATGAAAGAGTTATAAATCGTTGATAATGAAACGCTTCACTGTTTTTCAAAGGGGACCCTTATAAGAATATTTGATACTTCATCAGGGCATTTAATCCAGGAGCTACGAAGAGGATCTCAAGCAGCTAATATTTATTGGTAAGGACTCCACTCTAGGAATAGTAAAACCAGGGTGATGGCCAGGGTGTGAGGGAGTGGCTGGGCTGTCAGGCTGTTGGCTCTCATCTCTTTACTAGTCACTCCTCTTTGTTTTGGGAAGTGTACACAAAGACGGAACATTGCAGGCCCTCCCACTCCTTTGACAGCATGGATATGTTTGCCACATTCTGTCCATCTCTCCTCTACTCCAGTTTGCTTTTTGTGGTATTTTATGGTAGAGGCCTTGCTGATTTGTCTATAATTACTATAGCCAGTTGGTTTAGAGAGTGAATGCTTCGTCTTTGTGGTCCCACATGGTCTGTAGTGCTACGGCCCAACCGGGCAAGATTTCATACCATGTCTACAGCAAGAGCCTGACACAACCCTGGCCATCCCAGGCCTGTGGGTATTGAGCCAAATTTGGGAGACTAACTTGTGTACCCTGGCCCTTGTGTGTAACACACTCTCCTGCATGTCTGCTGTCAGTACAGAGTGCATATGGCCATGGCCTGCTACAACATACTTGATAGGCACTTCCTCGTGACAGTGATGCCATTCTCACCTGAACCTCCTGAAACTGGCATGGAGGTTATCTCAGGAAACCCACACACCTTTCAGTAGCATGGGCATCAGCCATTGTGCCTTTGGGGCCCTGGTGAACAGACTGTTGTTCCCTGGACTTTTGGCTTGTATCCTGGCTCCACAGCAGATGCTTGAGACCAGAAGTGTGGGCTAGTGCATTGTGTGTGTTGAGGGCAAGAGAGTTGGATGTCTGGTCCTGTGTATCTGACCCAAACCTTGTCTGGTTTCTCTGCAGCATCAACTTTAATCAGGATGCTTCTCTCATCTGTGTGTCCAGTGATCATGGCACTGTGCACATTTTTGCAGCTGAAGATCCAAAAAGGAATAAACAGTCTAGGTGGGTTTTAGGGAATTGTGGCAGGAGATAGCCCAAAATTAGAGGATTACTTGGGCTTCTTACAAGTGACAAATCTAATGTCAGTTAAGATTGAAGTCTATTATATCTCATTAATTTGATGTTTGTGGGGTCTGAAACTGAATTTAGATTGATCTCAGCACCCATATTACAGCTCACAACTGTAACTCTACTGTCAGGGATCAGATGCCCTCTTCTGGCCTCTCTGGGCACCAGACATTCATGTGTTGCACAGATATATGTGTAGGCACAACACCCATACACATAAAATAAAGTAGATGGGGAAAAAAAGGTCTTAAACTGTAAAGACTCTTCAGAATTTTCATCAGCACTCTGGAATTAAGCCAGTGACTTCTATGTCATTATCTTTGTGAGTGTAAACCCTTTCTTTTCTTCTTGTTCTTATAGTTTGGCATCAGCCAGTTTCCTCCCAAAATACTTCAGCTCCAAGTGGAGTTTTTCCAAGTTTCAGGTTCCTTCAGGCTCGCCGTGCATCTGTGCCTTTGGAACAGAGCCCAATGCAGTCATCGGTAAGTGGTCCATTTTATGGGAGCCTCAGTATGTGGTCTAGGCTGTACCAACTCTCCAAATTCCCTTTCTTCTATGGTTGGGTTGGGTCCTACTCAAAGCCTCCAGTTGTTCAGGGTACTATTAGTATCTGCCTTTCAGGTTCCCAGGAATGCTCTGAAGCAGAACTGGGCATTGTGAAGATGACCCAAAGGCCATTTTGCAAAGTCAACCCTCATTGGATAAGCATGTGCCTTGGCAGGCAGTAATTCCTGGCTAGCTGTGCTCAGTTTCTTGAGTCTTGTTTGGTTTGATTATGAGAGGTAACACTGTATCAATCTGGTCTCCTCTCCCAGCTATTTGTGCAGATGGCAGCTACTACAAGTTCCTCTTCAGTCCTAAGGGCGAGTGTGTCCGGGATGTGTGTGCACAGTTCCTGGAGATGACCGATGACAAGCTGTGACTGCCTGTGAGCGCGGGTGATGCCACCGCCCAGCCACCCTGTGGATTCCTGGGGCTGGTGCCAGTGCCCCAGGCCTGTGGGTGAGGGGCTCAAGGACCCTCTCGAGGACCTTGGTCTCGAAGCCATACGTGGTTGTCTGCCTTCCTGAGCAAGGCTTCTCATTCCCATATTAAAAGGATCATCATCATGGTTCTGCAGACACTCCATGGCTCTGGGCATCTTGCGCCCTTGCTGGCCACTATCCTTTAGTTCAACTGTGATGCTAGCATTAGTAGCACCACCATAACTTCCTGCCAATAGGCTCCCTGCGGTCCCTGGGAACTATCCAAGCACGAATCAACGGAAGCTTGTAGGAATGAGTGTGTCAGGGCTCACATGCTAGACAATTCCAATAAGATAACACTACCAGCTTGTCTGGTAGAGCAACCTCTGCTGCACATGAGGAGCACTGTTCAGAGCACCCACTGGGGAGTTCTGCCTTTGGCCATTAGATTGAGTCACATCCCAGACCTACCAGAGAGCAGAATGTTTGTGGCACCCATTTGAGGCACAGCCCTCAGGCTGCAGGGTGGCAGGGTCTCTTGGTTTAGTTTGGGTTAAAACAGAACTTTCCCATTACCTTTAGGGAACAGAGTAACAGATAATCTTTAAAAATCAGTACCAGAAGAAAGCATTACTTTACTTAGGGGCCTTCTCAGTGCAGTGTCCATGTGCCTCAAGTTCCCGTTGGTGTGGAGGATACTGCCTTGGCCTGTGGCATCTGTCCTGTCTCATCTCTCCCAGCATCCATAGGAATCACACTAACACTGGGGATGGCAGGCACATCCTGGTACTGACACAGACCATAGATTCTGTGTCTCTGTGCCACTTGAGGTGTATGTTTAGTTTTTTACATATCTTCTAAGAAGCTCAGTTTTGCGGTTTTGATTTCAGGTTGCAAACATTTAGGTGCGCAGCAGCAGGTTCTCAGTTCTGCCAGTTCCTTTATGCTCCTGTAATCGGCTAATTGTGGATTTGATGTCAAATATGCATGTTACCTTATGTGTATTTAATCATGAAACTTAATTTTGCACACTTGTTTGTACTGTTTTCTTTGAAATAAAAGTGACTAATTTTGTTGTACTTTATCTGTAAAGAGTAGAGCCATGTGTAATGAACCCACATGTTCTCTTCCTCCTGTTTATGTAATGGGGTTGGGAGTCCCATACCTGCTTCAGGATAGACCTATCGGCTGTTGATTTGGTAGTAGAGTGCCCTCTTCTGTGCTATACCAGCACAGCCATTGAAAAGGAAAACTGAGTTTGTAAGGTTTAGGGTCAGCCAGGGAGCAGGTACAGATGAAACAACTCATAAATTTTTATTTATTATTTTGTTGTTGTTTTGGGTATTTCTACCCCATGCTATACCAGTGTTGTGCTCCCTGGTTTCATAGATGTCAACATGCTGCCCTGTTAGAAGATACTATTGGAGACAGTCATCTATGGATGTTTGCTGGTGCCACTGGTTTGTGTAATATTTTTGCAGTATTGGGGGGCAGGTAGTGTTATTTCTCGCTTGTGTTCCCTGAAGGCATTCTAAGAGAATCCATACTGAGTGGGTCTTCCCACAATGTGAATTGGTGCTTCAAAACTGGGAAGTGGGGTGGGGAGGCAAGCAGGTGACCACACAGTCCCTAGGACTCTCTCAGCACCTGAAGTTGGTAGCATCTTTGACATACTTTGCAAGGGATCTTCCAGGCTCCTACTCTTTTTATAGGGACAGTGAGTGCACATTGCTCCCTGTGGATGGCAGAGCAAGTGTTAAAAGGAGATCTTAGAACTGCCTGCTCCCCAGAGTTGAGCTTGTCTCTGGGTGAAGACAAAAATGGTGGACTGCCAGGCTCTGTAGGTTTTCAGGGATCAGCAGACAGTGTTTTCAAAGATCCACTGTTGTGTGGGCCTTGACCCAAAAAGGGACAAAAGTGTGAATGCCCTTCCAGGGATTCCAGAAGCTCCCAATTGGCTATTTTTCCTAGGTGTGGCTTAATATCTGAGATCCTCCAGGACATGGATATGCAAAACTACAGTTTGTTTTGTGCCTTGCCTAGCCCTTGTAGCAAGCTAAAATAACACCTTTTCCCTGCAACTGCCAAGTGGTTCCCCTTCATTCACCTTTCTCAGAAACTACAGACTCATGACACTGGCCCTGGTGTATCTTTGGTCGTTCCTCCTGCCCTTTTGGCCAACATCACTGTGGGAGCAAAGGTTCTTGTTTAATGGTTTCTTTCTGCAGGCAAAGGATGCCTCTAAGTGGAAACATGGTTTATAGCCTGGTAGTCATAGTCATGGTCCATAATACAGTCCAAGAAGTTGCTTGTAAGAGACATTTATTTGATTAACTTTCACATTTGAAACTGGTATTCTGCCTGAGTTACTCTCTTCAAGATGGATTGGAATGTACTTAATTTTAAAAAGTATGTAGGTTTTTGTTGTTTTTTTAAAAAGAGGTTTTCTGTGTAACCCTTGCTGTCCTGGAACTCACTATGTAGGCCAGGCTAGCTTCAAACTCGAGATTCATCCTACTCTGCCTCGTGAGTGCTGGGATTAAAGGTGTGCACCAACATGCCTGGCTACGTGAAGGTCTTTCAAACTAGAGAGGAACAAACAGAAATACAATGTTGTAGAATTGCTCCATGCTTCCACCACCCTGAACCTTGGTATAAGAATTTTAATTAGGTGCTTGTTTTTTAGTTTTTTAGAAATGTTTGTCTAGTTGGTTTTTTTTGAGAACATAGTCTTGTGTAGCCCAGGTTGGGCTTAAACTATTTTTTGACTAAAGATGGCCGTGAATTTCTTTAGCCTTCACATTCCAAATGCTGCTTAAAAAAGAAAACAAGTTCTAACATTAGAAATACTATGACTGTGCAGAGATATTTACACTTTTTGCTAGCATGACCAATGTTAAGATGGAAATATTTGTGCACAAAGACTTACAAACTTGCCTATTTTTAAAAATTTTTTTAATAAATGATCTGCAGTTGCTGGGTCTGAAGGTTTTCAACTCTTATTTATACATTATTTATTTACACATTGGTTGGTTGGTTGGTTTGGTTTTTCAAGACAGGGTTTCTCTATATAGCCCTGGCTGTCCTGGAACTCACTCTCTTCTGGCCCTGAAATCAGAAATCCACCTGCCTCTGCCTCCCAAGTGCTGGGATCAAAGGCGTACGCCACCACTGCCCGGCTGTTTTTATTATTTATGGCAAGCTGCCTGGAACTTGTTGTGTAGACCAAGCTGATATCCAACTCAGCCTCTGCCTCTGGAGTGTTGGAATTAATAGGACTAAGGGTATGTGTACCACTGAGGGCTTCAGAGAGAGTTTGGGCTTTGATGCTCATTCACTTATTTCTTTAAACCTCAACAGTAGGACCAGATTATGGACAAACAGATTTTTAAACATTTTGTTTATTGCAACAGTCTTCCTATGTAATCCAGCCTCAAAACCAGTATTCCCTCTTGCCTTTCCTGGGATCACAGGCTCTGCTCATAGCCCAGACCACTTCCCATCTTTGAAGATAACAAGGCAAGATCTTTTTATCATTTCTTTTTTCTTCTTTTAATTTTCCAGACAAGGTCTCATTATGTAGCACTGGTTGTCCTGGAACTTGAGCTGTAGGCTGGGCTGGCTTCCTACTTAGAGATCAACCTGCCTCTGCCTCTAAACTATTTCTGATATGGAGTTTCCTGATTGGGAATTTAAGTTGATTTCATCAAGTCTGAAAAAACTATTTACTTTTCTGCCAGTTGTTTTTTAGGACATGAAATTCATAAAATAACACTTTCTATATTATCCTGTTTATTGAAATAGCCCATATGTTAAAATGCATTTCCTTCCTGTTTCTTTCAAGATACATATATTTATCGGCCACTGTCTCAATACTGTCAGTGTGGATCATTCTAAGCACATAGCTGTGCTATTTCTTCTCTCGGTGTTTTCTTTGTGTGTGTGTGTGTGTGTGTGTATTTTGATTCAGAGTTTTGCTATGGCTTGGGTGCCCTCAAAACTCACTGTACATGTACAGCCCAGGCTAGCCTTGAACTTGGGATCCTTCTACTGCAGTTTTCTAAATGCTGGGACTACAAGAATTTCTGACTTGTCATGTATTTTAAATTAAGGTAGATTCATCAGTCTCAAAGTTTCTGGTTCTTGACTGTCTTAGGGTTTTACTGCTGTGAACAGAAACTGTGACCAAGGCAGCTCTTACAGGACGGTATTTAATTAGGGCTGGCTTACAGGTTCAGGTAGCGTCCAAGCAGATGTGAGGCTGGAGGAACAGAGTTCCTCTTGTTCTGAATGCAGGAAGACTTGCTTCCTTGTGGTTAGGAGAATCTTAGCGCCCATGCCCACAGTGACACACTTCCTCCAACCAGGCCACACCTCCAAATAATGCCACTCCCTGCGCCAAGCATAATTTACTCATGTGTTTCTCTTTATTTTGTGCTAGTTGATAGTACATGTATTAAAGCTGTTACCTGCTGCTGGTTCCCCACATCTTAGAATAAACCCAGCTGGTTCTCTTTCACCCACAGTTGCCTTTTCTGATGTCTCTGTTGGCTTGTGAACACTGCAGATGGCCCACTGTGTTACCAGCCACTGTTTGAACTCACACTGGTTGTGGTGGGATCAGGTGGCATGGAAGGAAACTGAGGTACACTGAAGATTTGGAGGCCTCAAGGGCATATGCATGCCACTGGAACTTTGTCCTTTGTGTGTGTGTGTGTGTGTGTGTGTGCTTAAAAAAATGATGGGGAAAGGGAGTTTTGATGAGGGGGGGTTCCAGAGGGAAAACAGGTAAGGGGATAACATTTGGAATGTAAATAAATAAAATAGCCAATAAAAATGATAACATCTATTTCCCTTTAAAAAGATTTAATGTTTTTATTTTTTTTTAAAGCTTTATTTAATGTGTTTTGTCTTCACATATGTACAGTGCCTACAGAGTCCAGAAGAGGGCATCAGATCTGGCATTGGAGTTACAGATGGTTGTTAGCCACCATGAGGGTGCCAGGAATTGAACCTCTGTCCTCTGGGAGAGCAAGCTTACAAAATAGTTTATGGGGTGCTTACAGTTTATAGAGGGTTTGAGCTCATGACTGTCATGGGGAGCGTGGCAGCAGGCCTGCACTGGAGCAGCAGCTGAGTGCTCACATCGATATGCAAGAGGTACAAGGAGCTGGAAGGACAACTCAGGGTCCACACCCAGTTATGCATCTCCTAATCTTTGCCGTGCAGTTCCAACATCTGTAGACCAAACATTCAAATATATGAGCCAATGGGCCATTCTCATTTAAGTCACAAACAGGTTAGGGTTTTTAGGCCAGACCATGTTTGGCATGTGTGGTGGTTAAAGGACCACTTGCAGGAATCTTGGCCTCCAGGCTGCAGGACCTGGTTCCCTCTCCCCTTCTTCCTGCTCAACCACCCAGCCCAGCTGAGCCTGGTCTCCCAGGTGTCCCAGTCCATGCCTTGGGCTCTCCCTGTTCTCTGCAAAACTTCCACCATACCTAGCAGTCATGCCCTTTGCTTCGCTTTTTCTTCTCTTTTTCATTCACGAGAAACTGAAGCTGGGGCTTTGGACGTACCAGGAAATACCAATGACAGCCCTGGCGCTTTAACTAGACCATTTATGCTAATCATTTATGTGATGTTTGTTCCCCTCCCTACTTTTTTTTCTGCATTTTCCTTAATTGTTTAAAGGAAAAATCAAAATTCACCTGTGGACTTTCAGCTATTTTTACTAGGTGTTATTAACAATTACATATTAAGAGTATAAAAAGCTAACTTTCCAGTATGAATTTTACCACTTCAAAGTTCTGCTTCCTTCATAGAACATTAATAAACATTAATGTTCTAATTTAACAATAATAATTCTGAAAGTCAAATTGCAAATTTTGCTTTGATTTTTAATAAGGAGGAAAATTAGTAGATGACATAAAACAGGGGAAAATTCATTTATTTGCTCAAATAGCTCAATTTTTTTTCTTAACTTCTCATTCCTGAAGGTTGAAAATTCTCAGCCTTTACATGTTATAGTCCGTTAGTGAAAAAACAAGGACTTCCTTAGCAGGGGTAAGCAGCTCCACAGAACTCTGTCTTTACTTCCCAAGACTTTGTTTTGCTTGTTCCTCAGGCCTTCGACCCATGCAGTTACTTTTCTATCCTCCTTCTGCAGGGCACAAGGAACATGTATGCCCCTGAAGCTCATTTCCAAATGCTCCACCCCCTGAATAACTCATGTCTAAGGTCTGTAACTTGTTGATGTATTTAAAGAGCAGTTGCTTAACTTCAGGAAGCACAGCTAATGTTCATGTAATGGTATCTGCTTTTACTTACATTTGGGTCACATTGGAGTTGTAGGTTGAGCTTCCTTTGGCCATTTGCTTAGTGAGTACTACTACCTTAGCAAACACCACTGCTGTGCAGACTTCATGTAGCTGCACCCATGTTTGTAGGTGGAGTTTTCTGAGCCACTCAGGTCACACCCTGCGTGCACTGCTCAGACAATTTACAGTTCCTTCAGGCCAGTTTTGCCATGATGGCTCCAGATGAATATGGGACACAGTATTCCAGGGAATTTCTAACTCCTTCTGCATGCCGATATCCTCAGACTCTGTCTCCCTGGCATTCTTTCTGCTTGTGAAAAGATCACATTTTAGCCTCCCTGTACACTACAACTAGCTCAACTTGGGGTCATAACAGAAAAAGGCAGTAGGACACAATTAGACCCACTAGTGTTCCATTCCCACCCCACCCACCCACCCCTTTAAAGCAGGTCTCATGTAGCTCAGACTGGCTTCACACTTGCTATGCAGTCAAGGATGACCCTTGAATTTGACTTTCCTGCCTCTACCTTCTAACTGCTAGGATTACAGGATTACCACACCTATCGTAGGATCAAACCACCATTGCACATGCAAGACAAACATTTTACCAACTAACCTTCCCAATTCCTCACCAATGTCCTTCTGTGTCTTCAGTGTTCCCAATGCCACTGCTTGCAGGAGCATTGTGGGTGGTTCCTACTGCTGCCTATGGGATGCTTCCTTCTCTGTATAGGTCGGGCCACTGTGGAAGTTCTAGCTCTGGCATGCCTCCCCAAACTGCCATTACCATATACTGATTATTGGTTATGTGGGTGGCTAGGGGCAATAGCTGGAAGATAGCAGATCAGTGTTACCACCTAGGAACCTCAACACCTGTATACCTTTTTATTATCCTTAGGTCAAGGGGCAAGCATGTGGGGTTGGGGGGCAGACAATCACAACTTAGAACACTTTAACAATGGAATGTCAGTAAGATGCCACACAGTTGGCAGTACAGCTGTAGCATCATGAAGACCCTGTGCCCTCAACTCTGAGGGAGCCTGTGCTGCTGCCCATCTGTGTTCCTGGTCCAGTCTCCCCAGCACAGGCAAGATAGATGTATCTGCTTATCAGAAGACAATGATACTCTGCATTCAATTAAAATTAATAAAAATATTTTATTGAATTTCAGGAACTTGGTACTTTTTAAAAATTCCAAATCTTTGCACACAGATCAGCACTCTGCTTACTCTGGAACCGCAGATGCCTGGACTTCACGATTGTCACTTCTCTCCTTGTATCACACAGCATAGAAAACCCAAGTCCTGATGCTCCCCAACCCCTTCTGAACTACTACAGCTACTCTGACCAGCCCCCCAGCAGAGGACAAGGAAGTGGGGTGGGGTATTTATGGAGACCAGCTGCTGTCTGTGAACACTTTCTACAGTGTGGGGAATAGCTATACAAAGTTATGCCACACACATTCTGGAATGCACCATACCCAGGACACAGGTGAACTTCCCTTTGTGTTCTGTGTGGTTCAAGCCAACACTGCTCAAGTTATCTAGTCCCTGAGGGAGCTCAGAAGTTTGGTAAAGTTCAGAGAGAGACTCCTTAAGCTTTCAACAGTGATGCCGCAGTGGACCTGGGAACTGCTGCAAGCTACTTGTGTCAGGATAGTATGTCCCCACATCAGACATCTGTTGAGGGCTAAAGCACATGAGCCCAGCTCTGGTGTGTGGAGGGGCTTCTGGGAACTCAGATGAACGTAAAACTTAAGTAGTGCCTTAAACACTGGAAAGAAAACCTGGGTTTAGTACTCAGTTAATCTACGATTCAGTTTCTGCCCTCTCCTTGGCAGCTTTACATTCCTATGTACCAAAGCAGCAGCAAGGCCGATACAGCAGCAAGGAGAAAAGATGAGTGTGTACCTACTGGCACACTTCACTCCCGTGAGGCTGAGAAGTGGCCTTAAAGGAAAAAAAAAAAAAATCCTCCTTCCATCTTTAAATTTTTTCTATGATCCCCAAAAGAAACTCCTGCAGACCTATAAGGTCTGTTTGGGGCTCAGAGGTAATGAGTCTGCAGACCTCACTCACACAGGAAACAAGTCCTGGTCAAGCTATACACACACCTCCAGATACACAGTATATCCAGTTGGTGGTACCTGAGCCCACCCTTGACTAGGGTGGCCTCTTGCCAGTGTACCATGTTAACTGTGGCCAATAGACTGGATGCACATGCTGGGCACAATATAAAAAGCACTTTAAAGTACTCTGCAAACTGCAAACCTTTTAGAAATAGACATTCCAAGGTTACCTGCAAACTGATGAAGGAGGCAGACTGCTGCTCTGAAGGGGCTCAAGTCCAAAGGCAGATTGCTATGGGCACACACATGTTCTCACTCACATGATGTCTCACCTTTATTGTTTAAGTGGCTGAGTTATATAAATCCAGCTTGTGTGCAGTAACTCCATGTCAACACGCATCATCTGCAGTAACATTGTGGCAGCTCCATACTGTGGGTGAAGCAATACTTAGAACAGACTTATCATATTTGGTCTTTATGTAAATAATGTTTTAAATTGCCTAAATATACCATTCTGAGCCATTTCATTCTACCAGGAAAATACAGGGTTTCCCCCCCTCTCTTAAAAAAAAAAATTAAATACCAAAATAACTACATTTAAATAAATAACGTTATGATGATGACATTAGGGAAAAAAAACTCACAATGAGGCTAACGCCCTCTGCCTGCTGCTCAGTTCAGTCCAGATGTTCTGGAAAGGTGAGCGGTGATCCTGAGTGTGGGCTGGGCTGCTGGCCTCCACCTCTCCTCATCCTTCCCTCTTAGTTTACTTACTATGTGACATAAGTCAGGATTAGTGTGGGACATCATTCTGAAAAGCCAGAGAAACCTCTTGAGAATCAGAAAATGGCCTGGATGCTTGCTCCTTGGCCACGGGGTCTCACTCCCAAGACCCCCAAGTTAACTGGCAACATCTCTCCACCAGCTCTTGCTACAAGTGTGCCATGCAGATAACCAGTCAGAAGCCAGAGCTGACCCCTACAATTCCCCAGGTTGTAGGAGAGATTTATGACCTTGGTCTGAAAAGGCGTGATAGAGGCCTGGGTCTGTTTCCCAAGGAGGGAGGAAGGGATCTGTTGCTTTAAGCATACACAATATGTAGGAGACTTGTTTTACTAGAGTGGGAAATTACGCCAAGGACAAAGTCTACATAAAGAAACAACAAAACCTGCAAGTTAGAGCAGGTACGTGCAGCCTGAAGGCTAGAAGGCTTCCAGGGTCTTTTGTCCCAATGCCCCCTGGCCTCATGGGTCCATGCAGCCTCAGCCCACCCACCCTCTACAATGGCACAAGGTAGGTCAAATTCATCAGGTAACTGCTGTAAACAGAAAGGGGCAGGTAGGTGTCCTAAGGGAGAGCCACCCAAACACAGGCAGGACAGACTAGAGCAAACCATCCCACGGGCTAAAATCAAACCACAGAAACAAACAGAGTGCCGCTCTTTCCCCCAAATGAATTTCAAATTTCCAGAGTAGAAATGGAGTGATATGAAATGTCAAAGACCCCATTATTTAGTAAAGAAAGGACATCCCCAGGTATTCTAATTCCACATGTGGACAACAAAATACTGTCTTGTCTCTCAGCCACAGCCGGCAGGTCCTATGAGGGCAGCAGGTGGCTGTGGCTCTGTCCCCTAAAGGAAAGCCAGCGAGATCCACTTGTAGCAGGTGCTGCATCCTCACAGGACACTCAGTCCTTTGGGACCTGGAGTTCTTGCTTGTAGTAAAAGCTGAGCCCACAGACGACAGCCCAGCGAGTGCTCTGTCGGAGACACCACCTCTGGAACCAGGGTTGCTGTTGTGGGTCTGGTTCAAGTGTAAGATGTCTTTAAATTAAGGAGTTTTAAGGCCACCTGGGTTCATGTTTTCAGTGCTGAGAGGTGAAGTCCAACCGCAGGGCCCTTTACCCACTGAGGATGTGCTCCCTGCTTCAGTGAGAGGCAGCATCTCCCTTTGGCACCACAAAGTTGACGTCTGAAGAAAAGGTCTCCCACAGCTAGTTCTGGATCGCCTTTTCTCTCACAGCTGCTGGTGGTGCATCTACGCTCAGGGCAATGACAATGCTCTCGCCATCTTCTGCTTTAACTCGCTTGAGCTCTGGCTGCTCTGCCTGGTCACCGTTCTGGCGCTTTGTGGGCAGGGATGCCGATGCTGATGCATGGGTGGCCAACATATGGAGAGGACTTGCCACTGCTGAAGGGACACAGTGAATCAGAACCCCACACTACTGCATAAACCCCTGACCACAAAGTCCACCCTGGCACTCCAAATCCTCTGAGTATTATACAGAACCCCAGGGCCAAAGCTAGAGGCTCCTGGGCAGAAGAAAAGCTTCAGCAGGTCAATTCCCATCAGTCAGGAAAACCTCTGTAGAGTCTACAAAAAGGAAACTACTTGAGAGTCCAGAACTGCCAAGGCAAGGAGGCTTCTGTTCACCTGGAGGACAAAGAACTGTACCCTCCACGTAAGGAGTAAGAGAGATCGCCGTTTCTCAACTGTTCAAGACATTATCTAAAGCTATGTCTACAAAGAAGACATGCTAACACTAGGAACTCACCACCAAACCTGACAACTTGAGTTCTCTACTCAGAACATACATGGTGGAAGGAGGAAACTGACCCACAAATTACTCTCTGACCTTCATGTGCATGCCCCCCCATGCAATAAATGTTGGGGGGGGGGGATCTAGAAGATAGATGCCAACATTTTACCTACCCCTTTCCTTTTCTTTTCTTTTCTTTTTTTGATAGAGTCTCACTATGTGGCTTTGGAACTCAGAGGCCCACTTCCCTTGCCTCTAGAGTGCCAGAATTAAAAGGGTGCAATAGCACACCCAGCTGAGACCATTCTAAAAGGTAAACTTCCATCTAAGGCAGTGCGCAGTTTTGCATGCCAACTTGTCTGAGGGAACCACAATGATCCTGAGGGTTTCTGTCAAAGCTATTGTTTACTTAAGATAAACAAACACTGAGCAAAGCAAATTACCTGCCACCCTAGATAGGCCTCACCGCATTAACTGAGGAACAAAACTGAGTACTCTCAGTGAAGAAGAGTCCTGTTTTCACTTAGAGCCCCCTACTGCAGCAATCCTCTCCTGTCCAGATCTGTCTTTATTGGCCTCACACCTAAATGACTACTTTAGGTCTATTTTTCTCAAGTTGTCATCCTCCTGCATACATTACCAGCATATGCCACCACAACCCTCAAGGTCTCTTTTCTCCTAACTGCATATACTTATGTATGTTTAGCTCTGCTGGTTGTTTCTCTAGATAGCTCCAAATTACAGGTGCCAATGGGAGGTTGCTACTGTTCTTTCAAACTTAAGCTATCCTTGTCTCAGGTGAGATATGTAAGTCATCCTGTCACCAGGGAAACAAGGAGTGAGATGAACAACCCAGAAAAAACACACTGTGCTTCACACCAGCTCACTGCCTACCAAGGGAACAAACCCCTGACCCCAGCCCTAAGTAGACAAAGCCCCTTCAAGTTGCCAAACTCTTTAGAGCAGAACCCTATAGTGCCACAGGCACCAGTAAACATGATCTCAGCATGAACACACCCACGAAGGAAGAAGACCCTGTTCCTGTCCCACACTTAGCCTGACTGTCTTTATTACCTTTTTAAGTCTGGGGAATAGAACCCAGGGTCCTGTGCATGCTAGGCAAGCTCTGTCCCACCCCTATCTCACGGGGTCTTGGGAAGGGCATATCCAACCATCAGTGACAGTCATGTTATCAAGCAGCTATGGAGAAGGCACTAGCTCCCCTTCTCAGCTCTTCCCAATGTGGCTGATGCTGAGCATTGCCAGCTGCTTAATCATTCCTAAAGTGTGTAGGACACAGTGCTCAGAGACTGGGCAAGTGACCTAGGCATCCTCAGGCCCAGGCTATCTCCAGCCTGTCTTAAAACTCAAATCTCAACTCCACAGCCTCATGCCAGAGGTGTTCTTCCTCAGCTCCTGTTTGTGTACTTCTGCTACAAATGGCTCTCACACAGGTCCTGCCCTGCCCACTCCCTGCAATGCGATAAAAAAGAGAACATGAATCCAACATAAGAAGGAGATCCTCCCTACCCAAGCCAAGTCTATGAAGCTAGGAACACTGTGCAGAGAGGAAGAGCTGCTGTGGTGGTCTGTACTGTACTCCTACCCCCTGCCCAAGTTTGTAGACAGACAGGAGACTATAGAAATTTAATTAGAAAAAAATATATACCCTCAAATACATGTATCTAGGAACTATCAGTAGAATACCAACTCAAGATACAATGTCACTGGTGTGGCTTCAGCATGAAGACTGTTCTCACAGTAGATCAGAGCCATTATGAGAAACTGCATGCATTATAAAATAATCAGCAACCCTGCCTTCTGTCACACAAGAGCAGGAAGGTCTTCAACAGCAGGAAGGTCCTTGGTATTAGCCAGGCCAACAGCCTTAAGAGACAGTAACTTTTTCACTAACTATGACTTATATTTTTATAAGTTACAGTAACACTAGGAGACCATGAGAGGGGCCGGATGGGGAGTCAGTCAGTTCTCTAACTCACAAGGGTTAAGTTATAATTAGTAATTTTGAGAACCATGACAGACTAATGATGTATTCTTCAACCCAGCCATAGAGCAGCAGGGTTAACAAGTACATTCTAGAGGAGGGACAGAGCACACAGGCTGGACAATAGGTAGCTAGATAGCTAGAAACTCAGGCAGCTGAGCTCTAGTATACATTAATATCAGGTGTCAGCCATCTGGGCCAACCTTTATAGGGCGACCCTCATGGAAACATCTACTGCACTCTGAAAATAATCCCTCTGTTTCAGGGACAAGAAAGCAGCATGGTGGGCAGGAGTGTGGGCTCCACATAGTCTTGGAGCGCAGGGAGCTCTAGTTCTTCATCTTAAAATGCTCATAAACACTGGCCTTAGAGCATATATCTTTAATCCTAGCACTCAGGAACCAGAAAGAGTTCAAACTCAGCTGGTCTATGTAGCGAGTTCTAGGACAGCCAGGGCTACACAGACCCTGTCTCAAAAAATTTAAAAAGAAGTTGCATGACGATATAGCTCAGTGATACAGTTCTTGCCTGGCATGTGCAAGGTTACTGGTTCAATCCCCAGTACCATCAAACAAACAAACAAACAAACTAACTAACTAACTAACTAACTAACTAACTAACTAACTAACTAACTAACTAACTAAAGCTTAATTCCTAAAGTTGGTGAGATGGCACTGGCTGCTGATCCAAAAGACTGCAGTTCAGTTCCTAGCACCCAAATGGCAGCCCATAACCATCTGTAATTCAGGCAAGTGACACACAGATGTACATGCAGGCAAACACCTATACACAAAGAATAAGATGGTCATCAATACATAGTGCCAGCATGCTCAGCTATGTGTCCAGTCCTGGGTTCAATCCTTAATACTATTTTATTGAGACTAGGAGAGACTGGCTTAGGATTCTGTGATGTATCTGCTTCTGGCTCCCAAATACTGGGATTAAGGTACATGCCACCATTCTTTACAATTCTTTAAAAGACATTTACTGTTTACTGTCTATATATTAATTATACTTATAATCACATAATTATATATCATTTATGTACCATGGTATAATGTGTACAGCTCAGAATTTGTAGGAATAAGTTTTCTCTTTTTACGAATTCTAGAAATTGAACCCAGGTACTCAGGTTTGGTGCCAAGTACCTTTCTATGACAGACCACCCCAAGGACCTAATCCACAGTACTGCTAAAAGAATGACAGATATAGACAGACACTGAGAGGAAGAAAGAGGGAGCAAGGGAAAGAGAAAAAGAGGAAGGGAGAAAGGCCATGAACTGAGAAAAGGCAAAAGGGTCCTGAGGTACTGAGTAGGTCCATCCATGCACAGGCTGTGCAGAATTGACCTTAAGTATGCGCCCCGTGAAGAGGCGGGCTGAGAACCTCACCTATCTCCTAAGGCATCAGGCACTGAGGAGTCCTGACACAGCTACAATGGGAAGGAAGTGCTGGACCTTGGGCAGGAGATTCTGCTACTAGGAGGGCACACTGGGTTTTTCAATACAAAAACTTGAATTAGGTGGGCAGGGGCACAAATGTAGGTGGGTGTACATGCACATGTTTGTGGGTAGATGCACATGCACGTGTGTGTGGGCCATCACTGGATGTCTTCCCTTATCTCTTCTCCACTTTAATTTTGAGAAAAGGTCTCTCACTTAGCCTGGAGCTTCTATAGCTAGGCATGATGCGACATACTATAGTTGTGATTTACCTAAGAGGCTGAGATTAAATTCCTGGAAATGCCAGGCAGATATTCAGTCACAGACCCACACCCCAGCCATAAAACTCTTTTAAAGAAGCATCAGCTCCAATGATCTCCAGCTCTGAGTTACAGGCGAGCTACAATCAGACTCTTTAAGGCAAGACGGTTGGATATGCCCTTCCCAGACTATAACGTGTTTTCCCAAGATGTCGTAGAGTAGGGATGTAACAGAGCTTGCCTAGCATGCACAGGACCCTGGGTTCTATCCCCCAGGTCCACTTTCAGAGGACCCACGTCTGGTTCCCATCACTCATGTCAGCTCATAAGCACACCTAACTCCAGTTTCAAGAGTTAATCTTTAAAAATAACAAGAACAGCAACAAATGTGTGCTCCATAAGGCAGGTTTAATGAGGATGCCTGGGCTCTTCCACTAGTTTCCATTTGCTTATTAACTGTGTGCATAAGCCACAGTTCTCCTTCCCTGAGATTTTTCCATGGATGGAGCTCCAAAGAAAGCTTTTACTTCAAAACAGTAAGTACCAAGAGCAGCATTCTCTGCTTCCAGTTTCCTCAATCTCTAACAATTCACAAGCCAAAAACCCCCACAGTTAAAACACCTCTATGCAGCAAAGCCTTATAAACTTTGAGGGTGCTTAAGTAGTAGCCATTCCAGTACTCAAAGCTCAAGCTGTTCCTGGGCTATACTGGCCATCTACAAAAGGTTGAGAATAGCACTTCTTTCTGCCATGTGTCTTCTGACATACATCTTCTTACACCCTGGCTCACAACACTGAACATGGAAGTTCCCCTTGACAAAATGGCAACAGTACAAGGTTTCTGAATAGGCAATGACTCCCTCCACCCAAAAACAAAAACAAAACAAAACAAAAACCTCAAACCCATAATGAATCTGAGGCTTAGCAGCCTGGAATTTAAACACACCAACACTTTGCATTGCGTATGCCATATGCCATGTAATGTCAGCGGAGGCTTTGGGAGACATCCTGGCTCAGACTTGAATCTTTATTAAGAGATGCAATGTTTAATGTATACACAAAATTTTCTACTGGCAAAGTGATGCTGTCCTTTAACTATGGGGGAAAGGAAAATACTGTTCTACCATTTATTCCCCAGCACGTAAATATCACATCAGTCTATCTTTGCATTGCACTGCTGAAATGTTAAAAAACTGTTTCAGCTGCTGTTTTCATTTAAAAATTCACTCAGTAAAATGTGTACTAGGATTAGAACAGACAACAATTACATGCTCTTCTGCTATTCTGTGCTATGAGAAATGGTGCCTCCTCAGCACCGGCAACTGTAAAATCTGACCACAAGGTTCATGAGATGACTGAGCAGGTAAAGGCACTTGCTGCCACTAGAGGTCAATTCCAGAAACCTACATAAAGGTGGAAAAGGGGAACAGAGTCCAGAGTTGTCCTGACCTTCACATGTGTGCACTGACTGGTACACGTACTGCACCACATGCAGTTTTATAATTTTTAAAAAATTTTTATTTATGTGCATGCTTGTAAATCTACATGTGCATGTGAAAACTCGTGTATGTGGGTGCCTGCAGAGGCCAGAAGATGCTGTCAGATCCTTGGAGCTAGAGTTACGGGTGGTTGTGAGTGATGTGAATACTCGGAACTGAACTCATGACCTCTAGAAGAGCAAGTGCTCTTCACTCAACAATCTCTTTAGCCCTAGTTTTTTTTAAAAAAAGAACATACCAACTCTGAAAAATGTAACACTATTCTAAGTCCCTCAGTATCAAATATTAAGGCAAGATTTAATTCTTTATGTAAATAACTAAACACATAGATCTTATTAGCATGCAGTTGATTGTGTCTTTATGGGCCAGCATAAAGTGGCTCAGCAGGTACAGGTGCTTGCTGTCTATCTGTAACAACCTGAGTTTGACTCGGAGAACCCACATAAAGGAGGAAGGAGAAAACCAACTCAACATTCTCTGACCTTCACATTCACAGTTTTATTCCCATTGGCTTAGGAAGAGAAGGCTGTGCACCAGTGTTTATCTCTTTCTGCTTGCCACCAACGGGCACACTGTGGCCAGCTACCTCGAGCTCCATGATGCATTATATCCTTAAACTCTGAGCCACAACAAGTCCTTCCTACATGAAACTGCTTCCTGTTAGGTATTGTGTCACTGAGACAAAGAAGGTACTATTTGCATACCTATATATCTGGTGTGCTGTAAACATTTCTGGGGGAGAGACAGGAAAAATAGTTCAATGGTTAAGAACACTGGCTGCTCTTACAGAAGAACCATGTTCAATCCCCAGCACCCACAAAGTAGCTGCCTGCAACTCTAGTCCAGGGGGATCTGATACCCTCTTCTGCCTTACATGGGCACTGGATGCATGTGGTGTACAGATGTACATAGAGGCAAAATACCCATATAAATGAATGGATGAGTGAATGAATGAATGAATGAAGACAGAAGCTATGGGGCTGTGGCAGAAACATTTTAGGCCCTCCTCTAGTAGGATCCCCGAGGCCAACTCCCCCAGCTCCACTGCACTGCCCAGGGCTTCAAAACTGCCAAGTCAGGACAGACAAACATGGAAGTCCCTTCTATGAGTGAAAAGTCTATACTCCCAGTCGAAGCCCCAGCGTGCCAGTGAGGGACATCAGGAATGCATGAATGCTGCTTACCATTGTTCACCTGGCTGTGCACTGCTGTAGGCATTGGTACCACATGAGTTCCGTTTTGCGTTACAGTTTTTATTGGAAGCTGGTGTTGACCTAAAGGCGCCTGCTGCACTATGGTCACTGTCTGAACAGGGGTGCCCTGTGATGTCTGGATGATTCGGCTAGCAGCGCCTAGTGTGGCTGGGCTAATTGCAGGGACAGGTTCTACTTTCACTGAAATCAAAAGAAAAGGGAGAGAGATGATATACTGTTGGAAAGCTGAGGTTTAGCAGTTTTACAAACAAGTAAGGATGGCACAAACCTAATCCCAACATGAGTATCCCACAACCTCCACTGCAGCTACTGTCAAGCTTAAGACAAGATCACACAATAAGGCCAATCTTGAAACTGTGTACCTAAAACCCAGGGGGGAAACCGGGGGACGGGGAAGGAAAGCAAAAGGGCTGGGGGGAGGGGGGATGGGGGAACAGATAGGGACAGATATAGCTCAGTAGAGTACAAGAGCACTGGCCTGGCATTTATAAAGCCCTGGGTTTGACACATAGTATTGCAAAAAAAAAATGTTAAAAACCAAGTAACGGACTAGAGAGATGTCTCAATGGTGAAAAGAACATATTCCTCTCACAGTGGACCTGGCTTGATTCCCAGCACCCATGTTGGTCAATAACTCTAGTTCCAAGAGAATCCACCACTTATAACCTCCAAGGGCATCTGGACTCATGTGTGTGCATGCGCGCACACACACACACACACACACACACACACACACACACACAAAATTGAAAAACAAAAGGAAAAATCTTTAAAACCAAGTAGCACTGGGTTAGGGGTGTAGCCTGGTGATACAGGGTTTCTCTAGGATGTATATGAAGCCAGGCTCAATTCCCAGCACTGCTAACCCCTAAAAGGCAGCAAAGAAACAAGAACCCAAACCCCAGGACACATGAAAATGGGCAGAACAAATGATCCCATGGGTCTTGGGTGAATCAGGAATGAGAAACTAATAGGAAATTTTTTTTCTTGCTTACCTCTGACTTCTCTGTGGTCGCCATTCTCTTGTGGTTCAGCCTTAGGAGGAGCCAGCACCGCAGCCTGAGTGACCACAGCTTGTCCAGCAACTGTGTATGTGTTTGCTGGGGCCAGTCCAGCCACACTGGTGACTGACACTGCTGGTATCTGATGGACAACATGTACCGTCTGCACAACAGGTGGTTGAGAGGTGGGTGTGGTCACTGGGGTTGCAACAGTGTAGGTGACAGGTTTAATGGCCGGGGGTAGCTGCCTCTGGACAGTAATTAAGACGGGCTGACTAGAGAGAGGTGACCCTGTTGGGAGACAACATGAGCAGTATTAAGCTTGCAAGGCCCCTTGATTTCACAGTTCCCACACTAAGCTCTTATTAACACAAACACTAGACTTTAAAATACAGAACACTACAAAGGAGAGACATGTAATATCGTCTTATTAAATTTTTTTCAAGATTTATTTTTGTTTTTCTGCTTACGTGTTTTGGTTGCTTTTGTGTCAATGCACCATATGTGTGCCTTGTACCCACAGAAGTTTGAAGGTGGCATTGAATCCTCAAGAACCAAAGCACAATGTGGTACTAGAACCTGAACCCAGGACCACTGCAAGAGCAGGGAGTGCTCTTAACTACTGAGCATCTCTTCTGCTCAGAATGTACTGTCTTAAAAGGGACATTTAGTTTCCATATCTAACTACTAAAAACTGCAAACTCTTGTTTTGTTCTGATTTCTGACAATACCTTTTTCTATGGTTCCTCCTCCAGAAATCTGAGGGCCTAAAGGCATGCCATCTGCACCCAGAATCAACACTTTCATTCTGGTAGGGCAGAGGCACAAAACTCAAAAACAGACACAGGCAATCAGAGCCACTGCCCTCTGGCCTTCAGCATGTGGACATCAGCAGCTGGAGACAGGTGGCCAGGAGGGTCTCTCTGGGTCATCAAGCCTAGCGGTCAAATGCCCATCTTCTAACTTTACCAAGGCACACATTTTATTCCATATTGTGGCTTTGCAACTAAACTGGAAATATTCATCTACTTGCTAAATGGATACATTTTTGTTCCCATCAGTGCCTAGTTTACCTAACTTCTTTTTGGTGGGGAAAGGGCTTTTTTTTTTTTAATTTAAAGGAAACAGTTGAGAAATACTGATTCTTTTTAGTTTTACTATATATGCCAGGATGACATTAAACTCACAACAGTCCTTGCCTCAGCTTCTTAGGTAATAGTATGGTCACACACTACCACACCTGCATGCTGATTTAAAAAAGAAAAGGAAAAAAAATCCCAGTGCCACCGGTTTTTCCAAAACCTTCCTTCCACACAACACTTAGGTACTTATACAAAGTGTCGAGCACCAGATACAAAAGCTTCCTGGGGGCTCTACTGCTACTTCAGTGCCAAGCAGGCATCTTTGCCCCACTCCCTGCCCCTTTGCCACCTCTTCTCCTGTGGTCTCACCTGGTGCACTCTGTGCAAACCTCGCCTCCTGGATGACAGCAAGCTTGGGCTGTGAGGCGCCAGGCTCAGGCTCCAAGGGGGCTGGGGAGCCCTCCCTCGACAGGCTCTCGGGGGTCTGGGCGCCACTGGAGTGAGCAGACAGCACTCCGGCATGGTTGGGAGAAGCTGGGGCACTCCTGGGTCACCAAAAGAAGACAGGGGGATTTTTACAGTGATGCCCTAAAAAGGATGTGTCCGTTTAATCTTTATAAAGGGAAGCCTCTGTCTCCTCCAACTGAGTACAGGTCTGTGTGGCTGACTTTCTCTGTACTCACATACAGACTGAGCTGGAGACGTGAGGCTCAATGGGCAGTACCAGTGCTATGCCAATGCATGCCACAGGTTGCTCAGCTCCATGAGAAGTGTGCTACTCTCAGAGCAGTTTCTATGCAACTGGTAAGCCGAAATAGGCGGTGAGCAAATGTGGGGCCTTAAGGCTTCTAGTAACCTCATTTCTTTTAGGTTAAAAATATTCTTAATGAATGTGAAATATCTGGTTCTAAAATCAGGCAAATGAGAAATCTTGAGTTTACAAAACTGGAAGTCACTTTAAAGAACTGATCATATACGAAAAGAAATGAAAACTACCACGTGGCTCCATGACCTTGTCTACTGGAGTCTAATTCCTCTAAGATATGCATTAAGTTCAAAGAAACAGCAAGCAGTACAGGTGGAACACAAGGCAATAGGAAACAGAAACACAACCAACCTTTGCCCAGTTCCCCACCCCAAGACCAGTTCGGGCATCCGCAGATCTTCTTTTTTGGAAGGAATCTCTGCCAACATGCTGAGGTGGTATTATTGACAGTGAGTGCAGGCTCTGGTTCCTGTGTCCTTACCTAGAGGAGAGAGGTCCCAGGGGGGTTCTAAAGCAAGGCACGCCCCTAGGCCGTCTTTTCCTAAAAGCCTGCTCTACCAGCTTGCTCTCGGAGGCAGGGTCTATCCTCCAGAAGGAGCCTTTGCCTGGTTCTTCCTGGGAACGTGGCACTTTGATGAAATAACGGTTCAGAGAGAGATTGTGGCGAATTGAATTCTATGAAACATAAAAAAATACGTAGAATTCACTTTGTTGAGAAATGAAGATGTGCCCAAGCCTTAGTGTCCTGTAAAGCAGAAACCTAGGTGCTCAACTGCAGGTACAACAGTGAGGCCTCAATACCCATCTCTCCCTGGTGATGAGCTCAGAGTGAGACTGCTCTGGGGTGAAGCCTATGTGGCAGCAACTCAGTGAATCTTGGGTGGGGAGGAGGAACCTGGGCATGAAAAGGGTTAAGGCTCTGCCATGTCCCATTTCTTCCTTTCAACGTAGGAAACAGGCCTGTCACTACCACCTTGGCTTTGGTCAGACAGGAGTCAAGACTATATTGCCAACTCTTTCTGTTTGGAGACAAACAGCTGATGCAAGCTACCTCTTTAAAATGTTTGTTACTTTGTGTTTTTGATGAAAGAATCTGTCACACCATTTAAAGAACATCAGTATAGCATCAAGTATTTATTTAGCAATTCAGCAAAGACCAGGAGTTATAAGTGACTCCACCTTCCAGTCCAGTACTTGGCTCTGTATTTCCCAAGTACATCTATGTGATTATTTGATCTTCATCAATAATTCCATTAGGGAGAGAGACAAAAATCAACTCCTAAGCCATCATTCTTCTTAAAAAAGTTTAGCTTCAGGTTTTCCAAAGGTCTGAGACAGTGCCTGACTTGTGACCACCTGATGACTTGTGGCCACAACACTGAAGTACACACAGGACAAAAGTCATAAATTAACAGCTACTATCTCATATTCTTAGATCTTTGTATACATTTAAAAATCAAAGTTTCAAAATGGTAATAGCTTAAAATCTGGGGATATCCAAAAAGCTGCCGTTTTTTTCTATTTCCCATTAATATTCTAATAAAACTAGCCATGGCCTGAAGTTCTAACTTGTCACAGGCAGCTAAGAAATCTAACACATGCTCAGTATTCCTTTAGTCATTCCCAGAGACTGTTCCAGAATCAAATAGTCACAGGTAGGAAGCAAGGCCTCTGACTGGCCCTGAGGCAGGGTGAAGGGCCTGGCTGGGTCTGACTTGCTGAGATTTAGAATACTTGAATAAACCAACATATATTGCTTCGATGTTTTGTTATCAGGAATTGCTGACAACCAACCTTTCTTCCAATTCCAGAAAACCAAAGGGGGCTGTTCTTGGTGCCCATCAAACATAGAAGGCAAACCTTCACCAGCTGCATTCAGACCTTTCAGGTTTGGAGGAGAGGCAGAGTCAAAGGCTGTATGTTAAGAGAAGCAACCCAAACAAAGATAACACAGGCTCAGCATTCCTAACTAAAAAACCCAAATCCAAAACTTTTAGGAAACATGGTGCTCCCAGCAGCAAACCCCCACTTGTCCTCATGTGCCTGCCACATTGCCATCAAGCACTGGTACACTAGAAATGTGACAGAAAGCTACCTTCTGACTGTGTACAGGAAAGAAAAAAAAAATCAGTGACTATCATGTTTAAACTGGTTCTTTCCCCCAGGGTATCCTGCTATAAACAGGCAAATATTCCAAAATCTCAATCATTCAGATAAAAGTCAGTCTACTCAAAAACACCACCTAAGAAGGGAAATCTTTGTGACTCCTGTGGTTAAGCTGTTCCCTTTCCTGAAGACTCCTGTCAGCTCAGAGCACAAAGCCACAGTGTAAGACATTCATAGATCTCCACTACCCTAGCTCATGGAAACAACTTAGTTTGCCCGTTATTAGCACAGTGGGAATGTGGAAGCAGTAACTAGGCTTTCTGTCCAGCAGGAACCTGAAGGCTGTTCCTCTCCCTTCGTGCCGAGGACACTCATGCAGCGCTTGGGTCAGGGAACTGCTACTTTTAGTTCTGAGTATATTAACAGCCCCCACCTAGTCTGGGTCCCTTTCCAGGGAATCTGCACACAGTATGAGGTCAAATCCATAAATGGGCACCTGTAATATCTTATCCAATACTC
This sequence comes from Mastomys coucha, assembly GCF_008632895.1. Taxonomy (NCBI): domain Eukaryota; kingdom Metazoa; phylum Chordata; class Mammalia; order Rodentia; family Muridae; genus Mastomys; species Mastomys coucha. Next base: position 117,874,696 of record NW_022196911.1, on the reverse strand, counting down.
CACAAATAGAGGTTTCGAAACAACATGATTCTTAGTCCAGATACAAAGAGAAAAGCACCCATTTTTCATTATTATTTTAGGCCTACATACTATGGTCAAGACAAAGATAAATGTGCCTTCAATCTGCTCTTACAAATGAATGTAATCTTAAGAATAATTCTTTGTCTTTCTTCAAAGACAAAAGAGGGGTGCTGTTCTTCAATGCTAATGATAAAAAACATCTAAAACACCCAAGCTCAGCTCCAAGCCTTGCTAGGACACTGCCATCCCAGCTTTAGTTCCCATGGCTCAGTGCACTGTCACTTACTCTAGTCCCTTCCCAGGATGACAGCCCAGCCTTTCCTTCTTTCTTACAGGTACAACAAACACCCCACTCCTGGCTAATAAAGCTATCAAGAATCATCAGGAGCTCTGGAAGCAGGCATGAGAGTACATCTGTAACCCTAGTTATTCAAGAGTCTGAGGCAGGAGTATCTCAAGTTTGAGGCCAGTCTAGGGAGACTTGCTAGATAGGGAGTGAAATGGGGAGGAGCTATAACAGAAAATATAAACCTAAAAATCAAGTATTCCATCTTTCTATACAATCTAACTGTCCCATTTTGTGGTAGAATTTCCTCTGCAAATTACAAAACAGCTGTTCAACACAGAGAGACCCTATAATATCCTAAAAGTTAGACCCAGAGGCAGTCTTCCAGACGCAAGGCATTTGAAATGAGAAGGGAGAACACTGCTATCCTCCAAACAAACTGCTAGAGATCAGGACTCAGGTGGAAACCCACCTCTGTGCATGTGTGCCTATGTGTGTGTGTGTGTGTAGGCCAGAAAACAACCTCAGGAGCCAAACACACTGGGATATTTTGATACAGGGTCTCCAACAGGCTTAAAGTTTGCCATATAGGCCAGTAAGTCCAAAGGAGAGGTCCACATTCACCTCCCCAGCACCTGACATTTTTTACATGAATTCTGAAAATGGAACTCAGGTCCTCCTGCAAACATTGTTCTTCTTCTTCTTCTTCTTTTTTTTTTTTTAACCAAATGATTTTTTTTTTTAACCAAACGATCTATTTCTTTAGCTCTGGAAATCCAACTTTCTTAAATGAGCTGTTCTGTTAAGAAGTCTTCCACCTGATCCAGAGAAAAGTCAGAATAAATAAGGTCTGACATGTAGATTTAAGAGATACTTTTAGAAAAGCAGCTGAGCTCTCATGGTAGTGCAAGATCAAATGGATGTCAACATCCCAAAGCCAAGGACAGGAACAAATTAGAAGTGCAAACCCATCAAGCCAGACACTGGTGGTGCACACCTTTAATCCCAGCACTTGGGAGGCAGGGGCAGGTGGATCAGAGTTCAAAGCCAACCTGGTCTACAGAGCAAGTTCCAAGACAGCCAGGGCTGTTACACAGAGAGACCCTGTAGAGTTGGTGGGTAGGCGTGCATGTCTATGAATTAAAACAGATTCCAGACAGTTGGTCTCTCTCACACTAAATTATCTGGAGCCAGTAGGAATAAACATTCCACTCAGGTGAGAGACAGTCATCTTTATGAACCTTGATCTGTACAGAGAAGAACATGTCTGAGTAAAAACAAGAGTTAACAGAATTCTTTAGCAAGAAAACCTCATGCGCTCAGGATCCCTCAGGGCAGTGTACACCAGCACGCAGACACACAACCACACAGCTTGAGTCTTACTCAAGCTTTCAAAACTACCTCATTTCAAAGCCCCTGGGAACTGGTATTTCAAATCATCAGCAGTTTGAACACTAAAAAACAAAACAGAACAAAACACCCTTAGTCCTCACATGCTCAAAATGTGTTCCATGGTATCCCATACTCTTTGGGGCCTTTAAAAGTCATCAGTGTTTTAAGCACAAACTTCATTCTGTGGAGAGCAGGAAAGTGCTGAGGATCAAACCTAGAACATGCTGGGCAACATCTCTAGCTCACAGCCTATTTCCACAGATTAAAACATAGTCAACATGGCTGGAATTCAATATGTAGTATGTTAAGGCCCTTGACACAGAACGGACTATGGCAATGCTCTCCAAATGCAGGATATTCCTGGGGATTATTAAGCAGGTTGTACTTGCCAGGAAGGGAAGGTGGGAAGACGAAGGTCTTACTTTTCACCTTCTATGACTAAAGACTCTTTAAGGGTCAATGGCAAGGATCCAGTTTTAACACATTCCTACATCTGCCGGTAAAAGGGGCTTTAGAGCAGGGCATGGTAGCACACACTGGTAGCTAACCCCAGCACTCAGGAGAAACAGACAGATCTCTGTGAGTTCAAGGCCAGCTTGATTGACATAGAGTGTTCCAGAGCATAATAATTTTTTGGTTTGTTTTTTGTTTTTTTAAACAGGGTTTCTTTGTGTAACAGAGCCCTGGCTGTCCTAGAACTCACTTGGTAGACCAGACTCAGAGCTTCTGCCTCCCAACTACTGGTATTAAATACTAATACTACTGGTATTAAAGGCATGAGCCATCACTGCCCAGCAAGCAGAATAATTTGTAAAAAGTATAAAATGTTTAAAAAGTATAAAAGGTATATAAAAATTCATTTTTAAATGTTTTTCCTTTCAATAAGCAGAAAAATTAACCCCACATATCCACACTATAATCTCAACTGGACATTTTTAGAAATGATCGTTATTCCTCAAATCAAAGCATCAAAGTAACACTGCTGTCATTATTGGTTATTTTATGAATTAAAAAAATAATCACCCTGTCTTGAAAAACCAAAAAAAAA
>NW_022196911.1:117866652-117871922 GCF_008632895.1 Mastomys coucha | reverse complement strand
AAAAAAAAAAAAAAAAAAAAAAAAAAATCATACTACATTTCTCTTCTTTGTTTTTTGTTGTTGTTTAACATTGTGCATGGCCAACTTTCCCTTTTCCAAATTACCTCAATTCCCAAAGTTTTCTACACATCCAGGAAACGGTAACATATACTAGATACAAAGAGAAAAGCCTGTGCAATGTAAAAGTTACAGAGAGGCCAGGTGTGATGGTGCACACCTTTAATCCCTGCACCTGAGAGCCAGAGCCAAGGAGACCTCTCAAAAGTTCAAGGCTAGCCTGGTCTACACAGTGAGTTTCAGGAATGCCAGAAAGCTACACAGTGAAACACTTCTCAAAAAGAAGCAAAACCAACCTCAAAACAAACAAACAAAAACCAAAAGCCAGCACCAGCACCAGCACCAGCACCAGTAACCTTCCAGGGAACCCAGGCCCCAGAAGAGCAGCATTGCGAAGAGGCTGGAGGCTCTTCACCAGGGAAACTGCAACTTAAACTGGTCCCGTCTGCCTCTGTATCATATATATATCAAGTATAAAAACTATATTCTAAAAACAAAGTCAGGATAAACATGGATAACCATGGTAAAACAATTTAAAAATCAGTCTCTGTGAAATGTGAAGTTCCTCTATGAACATGAGAGGAAAGAATGGACTTTAGTTTAAAAATTCCCAACATTTTCAACAAACAGAAATGAAAATCCCCCAGGCTTTATGGATCACAGGCAAAAATTTATTTCCCAGAAAGTAAAAGCATTAGTTTCAGTTTTCTCCAGAACTGTTGCTTCTCTACCAGAGAGTAGGCTGAGGCCTCTCAGCGAAGGCTCCCTTCTTAACGACCTCTCTAGTGTGCATCCAGGTTAGAAACAGGAGCACTCACAGCAAACCGAAGCGGACTTACCTGCCAGCCCTTGTCCGCAGTCCTGTAGTATGGGTAGTTTTTAGTGATGTGCGTATAAATCCCATTTAGGGTAAGCTGTTTATCAGGAGCCATGGTAATTGCTTGTACTATCAGCTGGGCATAGGAGTAAGGTGGTTTTGAGTCATCCTGTGTTAGAAAACAAACACCTAAGACTCAAGAGTATTCTTTTATGTATTCTTGCAACCGTGTTTTTATTATAAAAGTAATATAATTGGGAAACTTTGAGAAAAGTTAGTTGGAAATTTGTAGAATATATAGGAAGATTAAAAATCACACCAGTACTCTAGAGGCAGAGGGAGGCAGATCTCTTTGACTTTGAGGCTAGCATGGTCTACAAGGAGAATTCTAGGACAGCCAGGAATGCTACATAGAGAAACTCTGCATCCAAAAATAAAAAATCAAAAACAACAACAAAAAACAAACAAAAATCACATAAGGAGAAATTTTAAATAACAAGAAAAAAACAATAAAGACGAGCAAAGCCAGTGGACTTCAGGGAGCCCAGAGCAGTACAAATCAGGGAGTAAGTGCCCTGTGACATGGAGAGGAACAGGCATGTCTAAGTATGATTTGGAGCAAGCACAGCACAATCGTGGTTCTGACAGGGATCTTTCCACACATCAGAAGTCACAAGAGCACTTGAGGTAGGACTGTCCAAATGCCCATCTACTGCCAAGGCTCTGCATGTGAGGACATGTCTGTGTAGGAGCCTAGTTTCTGTATGAACTTCTAGAAAATGCATACCAGCTCTGGGAAATATCAAAGCAATATAAATGAAAAGAAGCAGTCTACAGGTGAAGTATATTCAAATGACACCACTTATTCAAACCCAACAAAAGGCCTGGGTTTGATCATCTGTTCATAAAGTACGTAATTTATTTACTTAATGTGTTGGTGTGATATCTGAATGTATGTCTATTCAGCAAGTGCATGTAATGTCATGGAGGACAGAAAAGAGAGTGGGACTCCTTTAGAACTGGAGTTACAGTTGTTAGTCCCACGTGGGTGCTGAGATTTAAACCCAAGTCCTCTGGAAGAGCAGCAGTTAGTATTCTTAACTGCTAAGCCATGTCTCCAGACTCTTCCCCAACCCTGCCTTGTACTATATTTTTAGAATTTACAGTTTTAAAGCAAACAATTCTTGTGCTACACATTGAGTTAAAGGCAGCCTACAGAGTAAGACACTGAATCCCATCTCAGTAGAGATACACTTAGGGATAAGGCAAAAATCAGAAGGCATAAAGGAAGAGGGTGATAAAAGCTCAGACAGTAGGAGCTGATGGTGCAGAGATGTTTTTCAATTCTCTAAATAGAAAACCTTAACACCCCACCACTGCCAGCATCCAGAAGACCCCCAAGGCCCACCTGCAACATTTTGCTAACATTTTGCTAGCACGTATTTTGGCATCCCTTAAGCCACAAATGCTCTGCCTAAGCACCCACAGCAAGACACCACAAGTCCTAGGAAGAGAACTGGGATAACAAGTACCCAAGTCTAAGAAGTGGCTGAGCAGCTGTCCTTGTACCGTGTGCCTGACTCAGAGAGTCAAGCCTCCATCCCTGCTCAGGCTAATATATTTCCTAGGACTTTTTCATTACATGTTTCTAAGGATGTTTTTATTTGTTCCAGGAGTCAAGTCTCTTCTCCTGGTATGTGGATCCCAGGAACCAAGCTTAGACCATCTGCTGCCTTTATCTGCTAAGCTATTTGCTGGCCTTAAAAATGCTGTCCTTGCATTTTTAGAAACAATGTCTCACTATATGCCTCCAATAAAAACTGAAACTTGTTATGTAGACCATGATGGCCTTGAACTCAGAGATCCCCCTGGCTCTCCCTCCTAAATGCTGAGATTAAAAACGTATGCTACCATTTTTATTTTTAAATAATTTCACATAGAAAATGGTCAGAATACCCCCAAATGGATAAAGTAAACTTTGCAGCTGCTGCCAGGCCCCGAGTCTGTGCTCCTGTTCACAGACCGTTCTCAGTGTTGTTATTATAGCCATCGTATTTATTTCTGCTGCAATGCTTCAACCCTGCACCCAAGACTGCCTCTGTGTGCACAGGAACATCAATATGTTCTGCTCACTCCACGGCTCTTTTGTGTAAGTATGTCACAGTTTATAATGATATAGTAGAAGTGACAATATGTACAGAATATTCTTTTTTTACTTAACACTAGAGCAACTGCCCTTCTGTGTTACTAACAATTTCACATAGTCTACAGTTGCCCTGGAATCCTCACATATGTGTTGAATAATTTTTAAAAAATGCACTACAGGGCTGGAGAGATGGCTCAGTGGTTAAGAGCGCCGACTGCTCTACTGAAGGTCATAAGTTCAAATCCCAGCAACCACATGGTGGCTCACAGCCATCTGTAATGAGATCTTATGCCCTCTTCTGGGATATCTGAAGATAGCTACAGTATACTTACATATAATAAATAAATAAATCTTTTTTAAAAAATGCACTACAAATCCTGATGCCTATATCAGACTCAGAGTGACATGAGAATCAAATCCACATAGATGCACAAGTCAGTGTCCCAGACAGCTTTTGTCCACTTGACAAAAACTAGGGTCAACAGGGAAGAGGGGACCTTAATTGAGGACTTGCCTCCATCTGAGTAGCCTGTAGACATATCTGTGGTGCATTTTTTTTTTTTTGATCAATTATTGGCATGAAAGAGGCAGGGCCACCCCTGGGCAGGTGGCTCTGGATTGTAAGCAAGCAAACGAGCAGCACTGCTCTCCATGATGTCTGTTTCAGTTCCTGCTTCTGGATCTTTGCCCTGACTTTTCTCAGTGGTGAACAATTACATGGAAATGCAAGACAAACAAACTCTTTCCTCCCCAAGCTGCTTTTGGCTAACAGCAAGAGAAACTTAGCTAAAACAACATGGTATTCCCAAAAGAACTTGTTACCAATATCTGTATAATGTTCCCCAGATCCATGACTATAAAACATTTACCTTTGGGCTGTCTCCACCTGAAGTTTCCTTTTCATTTTCTGGCTGTGAATTGTCAGCCATTAAGTTGAGGTCAGATGGTATCACACGGCCCATTTTGTACCCTGAAGATCCTGCTCCCCGAGGACTGGATGGGCAGGAGTTTGCAGCACTGTAAAAGAGGGGGAAAAGTCTACTTGAAAGGAAACATAGTATTGTTCTTCCATAAGGAGCTGAGATCAGGGAAAACAAACATTTCTTTTCAAAGATTTACTTATTATGTGTTTTGCCCACCTGTGTGCTATGTGCATGCCTAGGGGAATCCAGGGTAGAGTATGAGATCTCCTAAAGCTGGAGTTATTACATTTCTCTAGCCCCATTTATTTTTCTTGAGACAACACTTTACTCTGTACTGCAGGCTGGTCTTAAATGTGCAGCAATTTTCTGGCCTCGTTTTCTGAAGTACTGAGATTTTTGTGTGCTACTATGTCTAGTTAAACTGAAAAAAACATTGAGAATAGCAATATTTCCTACTGTAAGGAGACGCAACTGTCAAGACAAACTGGGAAGGCAGTGTCCTGTGTGTCCTACCAGAGAGAGTATTATGTGCATTGATGTTTTGCATGCATGTATGCCACTTGTGTTAGGGTGTCAGATCCCTGGAGCTGGAGTTACAGACAGTTGTGAGCTGCAGTGTGGGTGTTGGGGCTTGATCCTCTGGAAAAGCATCCAGTGCTCTTAACCACTGAGCCATTTTTCAAGCCCCAAACTTAAAAAAATTTTTTTTGAAAGATTTATGTTACATTTTGAAGTGTGTGTGTGTATTTGTATGTGTATACACACAAGCCTGGTGACTTCTGGTGAAGGCAGAAGAGAATTTCCTAGAATTAGATGTTTGTGAACTGCCACATGGTACTAGAACCTGAACTTGGGTCTTTCTGCAAGAGCAGAAAGTGCTCTTAAGGATGAGCCATTCTGAAGGTGGGCAGTGGTGCCGCAAGCCTTTAATCCCCGCACTTGGAGGCGGAGGCAGGCAGAATTCTGAGTTCGAAGCCAGCCTGGTCTACAAAGTGAGTTCTAGGACTCGAATGCCCCCCCACCCAAATAAAAAGGATGAGCCATCCATCTAACCCCTTAAAATTTTAGATTTCAATTTTCAGTATGGTGCCTAGAGACTCAATCACTCTCATTCTATGGGTAGGAGTTTTAGAAGAAATATAATTAGATAATCTGTCAGCTGTTCAATGAAAAAAATACACTTAAAAACTGGAAACACAGCCAAACTTAAGAGCTAGATCCTGAAGCAGGGACAAAAGTAAGGGAAGGGAAAGGAAAGGAAGGATCAGGGGTTAGAGATCCCACACAGCCCAGCCCCACCCCTACCCCACACAGCCCAGCCCCACCC
>NW_022196911.1:117864326-117866570 GCF_008632895.1 Mastomys coucha | reverse complement strand
CCCTACCCCACACAGCCCAGCCCCACTCCTACTGCCATCACAGCTTCCCTCAATGCTCTTCCCATCAGCAAATGAGAAACTCATGCATGGCCACAATTCTTAGAATACTGATAGATGAGAGTTTAGTCAGAAATAAGGCATTTATACTATCTATCCCCTATAAGGCTCAGGGAACAAGCAGGAAGTCAGAGACAATGGCAGTGAAATCCCAAACTCTAGACAGTATATAATCAATGTAATCATAAACTCACAGCAAGTACAGTTACAAAGCCCAGGTCTGGATAAGACAAGCCCTCTTAATCATCAGTCATGGATGGTAGAGGGGCTAATAGGACCCTGACCCTTACCTCTGAATCACAGCGACTCAGGAGACTTTGGCAAGAGTGCAATTGCCTTCAGTTATGTAACAGTGGTATACCCACCAGACTCCAAAGGATAATTCTAATTCTAAGGCCACAGAAATGACCCTGATAAAACAAACCCAAAGAGATACAGACAGAAAAGAAATCCCATAACCTACCAACGTAACTGTGAGAATTACAATTTACAGTACAGAAACTGAGCAGACTCTTGGTAGCCAGCTGGAGTGTGGATGTGCCCTTGTGCCTCTGCTATACCTGATAGTTCCCGTGGGGGAGGGAAGGGGGCTGATGAGGTGGGCCATCGTGTCTGGAATGTTGATGGTCAGGGGTGAGATGTGTGGCTGCACAGGCTTCACTGGCGACTCAGGTGCTTCCTGTTTCTCTCTTTTCTCGCTGGACAGGGCTGTGAATGTTATCTTGATATTTGTGCTCGGAAACCTGAAAGTGCACCTGGAAAACAAAACCTGATGGTCAGGTCATGTCTGCAGCCACCAGACGCCTGAGCTGCCCCAAAGGACACAGGCCCTCTCTACTTCAAAAACCACCTACAATGTATACCAAGGCATTTAATGAGCAAAACCACAAATAAGGAATTTCATATGAGATTAGCCTAATGGCACACACCTGTGAACCCAGCATTTGGGAGGTAGGAGTAGAAGTTCAAGACCGGCTCTTAGCTAAACCACAAGTTCAAGGCCAATCTGGGCTACATGAGACACCCCACCTTCACCCCCAAAAGGCAAAAGAGTGATAGAGAATGTGAGAAACAGAGACAGAAAGACACACAGAGAGAAACAGTACTCAGAGCAGTCATTAGAAAATTAAAAATTATAGAACAAAAGAGAAAGGGAAAAGAAAAGTAAATGTCTGCCAGGTATGGTCCCCAGCAAGGGCTAAGAAAGAGCTAAGCTTCCATTACCTGAACAAAGGTTACACTTTTAACATATTCAGCATTGGCAGATTCCTTCTACTGGCCTCTACCCTACTCCTGTACTGGCTGCAACAGCCTGCCAGTCTGGAGCATTGAGCTGAGAGACCTAAGGCTCCACCAACATCTATGTTTAGATATAAACCAGACCTTTACGCTAACATACAGCCCCATGGAAATCAATCATGTTTAAACAGTCTCTAAGTAGAGTAATACTCCCAGTACATTTCTTGCAACCAATCCCTCCCCGTACAGTAAAGGAACAACTTTCTGTCCTCTGAGAAACCATCGCCTGTCTTGGAGTTTCCTCAAACACTCCCAAGTGGTTCTATTTTCCACTGCATTTCAGGTTTTGAGACCAATTCTTTCTCTCTTACCTCTTTCATACTGACATCCATGATCTTTGGGTCTCATGAGTTCAGATTCCTTGCAAACCCTATAATGTTTTGGCTGGGAATCTTCTCTCCCTGTCTCTTTTCTTCCCCTTTCAAAACAGTGTCTCACTATTGCAGTCCACTGTCCTGGAATCCTAGATGGACCAGACTGTACTTGAACTCACAGATGTCCTCATGCCTCTGCCTTGACCTCTGAATGCTAGGCTTAAAGGTGTGTGGAACCACTCCTGGTTTTCTTCCCTGGTTCCAATCCCTATAATTACATCTACATTAAATCTCTCTTCCTCTCTAATATGTGAATGGGTGTATTGTCTGCATATATGTTTGTGTATCTGGTGAGTGCCTGGTACCCATGGAAGTCAGAAGCAGGGTCAGATCTCCTGAAACTGAAATTAGATAGTTCCAAGCCACCATGAGGCTACTGGGAATTCAATCTGGGTCCCCTGCAAGAGCAGTTTATGTTTTTAATTGTTGAGTCATCTCTCTAGCCCCCTAAAACACTTCAATTCTGAAGCTGAAAAACACCTGTAAGCCCAGCACTCCAGAAGTGGAGGCAGGG